>NC_140999.1:79787045-79839159 GCF_052327205.1 Somniosus microcephalus | reverse complement strand
GGAATCAGGGGGGCAGTGACAGGGGAATCAGGGGGCAGTGACAGGGGAATCAGGGGGCAGTGACAGGGGAATCAGGGGGCAGTGATGGGGGAATCAGGGGGGCAGTGACAGGGGGAATCAGGGGGGCAGTGACAGGGGGAATCAGGGTGTCAGTGACAGGGGAATCATGGGGGCAGTGACGGGGGAATCAGGGGGGCAGTGACAGGGGGAATCATGGGGGCAGTGACGTGGGAATCAGGGGGTCAGTGACGGAGGGAATCAGGGGGGTCAGTGACAGGGGAATCAGGGGGCGGTGACGGGGGAATCAGGGGGGTCAGTGACAGGGGAATCAGGGGGGTCAGTGACAGGGGAATGAGGGGTGTCAGTGACAGGGGAATCAGGGGGGCAGTGACAGGGGAATCAGGTGTCAGTGACAGGGGGAATCAGGGGGCAGTGACGGGGGAATCAGGGGGGTCAGTGACTGGGGGAATAAGGGGGCAGTGACGAGGGAATCAGGGGGGCAGTGACAGGGGGAATCAGGGGGGCAGTGACAGGGGGAATCATGGGGGCAGTGACGGGGGAAACAGGGGGGCAGTGACGGGGGAATCAGGGGGGCAGTGACAGGGGGAATCATGGGGGCAGTGACGGGGGAAACAGGGGGTCAGTGACAGGGGGAATCAGGGGGGTCAGTGTCAGGGGGTTCAGGGGGGCAATGACAGGGGAATCCCAATGACAGGGGAATCCAGGGGGTCAGTGACAGGGGAATCAGGGGGGGCAGTGACAGGGGAATCAGGGGGGCAGTGACAGGGGAATCAGGGGTCAGTGACAGGGGGAATCAGGGGGGCAGTGACAGGGGAATCAGGGGGGGCAGTGACAGGGGAGTCAGGTGTCAGTGACAGGGGGAATCAGGGGGCAGTGACAGGGGAATCAGGGGGGTCAGTGACTGGGGGAATAAGGGGGCAGTGACGGGGGAATCAGGGGGGCAGTGACAGGGGGAATCATGGGGGCAGTGACGGGGGAAACAGGGGGTCAGTGACAGGGGGAATCAGGGGGGTCAGTGTCAGGGGGTTCAGGGGGGCAATGACAGGGGAATCCAGGGGGTCAGTGACAGGGGAATCAGGGGGGGCAGTGACAGGGAATCAGGGGGGGCAGTGACAGGGGAGTCAGGTGTCAGTGACAGGGGGAATCAGGGGGGGCAGTGACAGGGAATCAGGGGGGGCAGTGACAGGGGAGTCAGGTGTCAGTGACAGGGGGAATCAGGGGGGTCAGTGACAGGGGAATCAGGGGGGTCAGTGACAGGGGAATCAGGGGGGCAGTGACAGGGGAATCAGGGGTCAGTGACAGGGGGAATCATGGGGGCAGTGACGGGGGAAACAGGGGGTCAGTGACAGGGGGAATCAGGGGGGTCAGTGTCAGGGGGTTCAGGGGGGCAATGACAGGGGAATCCAGGGGGTCAGTGACAGGGGAATCAGGGGGGGCAGTGACAGGGGAATCAGGGGGGGCAGTGACAGGGAAATCAGGGGCCAGTGACAGGGGGAATCAGGGGGGCAGTGACAGGGGAGTCAGGTGTCAGTGACAGGGGGAATCAGGGGGCAGTGACAGGGGTTCAGTGACGGGGGAATCAGGGGGGTCAGTGTCAGGGGGTTCAGGGGGGCAGTGACAGGGGAATCAGGGGGCAGTGACAGGGGAATCAGGGGCAGTGACAGGGGAATCAGGGGGCAGTGATGGGGGAATCAGGGGGGCAGTGACTGGGGGAATCAGGGGGGCAGTGACAGGGGGAATCAGGGGGTCAGTTACAGGGGGAATTAGCGGGTCACTGATGGGGGAATCAGGGGGTCAGTGACAGGGCGAATCAGGGGGTCAGTGACGGGGGAAGCAGGGGGCAGTGACAGGAGGAATCAGGGGGTCAGTGACAGGGGAATCAGGGGGGCAGTGACAGGGGAACCACGGGGCAGTGACAGAGGGAATCAGGGGGGCAGCGACAGGGGGAATCAGGGGCAGTGACGGGGGAACCAGGGGGGACAGCGACGGGGGAAACAGGGGGGCAGTGATGGGGGAATCAGGGGAGTCAGTGACAGGGGGAATCAGGGGGTTAGTGACAGGGGGAATCAGGGGGGCAGTGATAGAGAGAATCAGTGGGGCAGTGACGGGGGAATCAGGGGGGACAGTGACAGGGGGAATCAGGGGGGGCAGAGAAAGGGGGAATCAGGGGGGTCAGTGACAGGGGGAATCAGGGGGGTAGTGACGGTGGAATCAGGGGAGTCAGTGACAGGGGGAATCAGGGGGGCAGTGACGGGGGGTCAGGGGGGCAGTGACAGGGGAAATCAGGGGGTCACTGACAGGGGGATTCAGGGGGTCAGTGACAGAGGGAATCAGGGGGGCAGTGACAGGGGGAATCAGTGGGGCAGTGACAGGAGGAATCATAGGGGCAATGACAGAGGGAATCAGGGGGGCAGTGACAGGGGAATCAGGGGAGTCAGTGACAGGGGGAATCAGGGGGTCAGTGACAGGGGGAATCAGGGGGGCAGTGACAGAGGGAATCAGGGGGGCAGTGACGGGGGAATCAGGTGGGATAGTGACAGGGGGAATCAGGGGGGCAGTGACAGGGGGAAGCAGGGGGGCAGTGACAGGGGGAATCAGGGGGGCAGTGATGGCGGAATCAGGGGGGTCAGTGAAGGGGGAATCAGGGGGGTCAGTGATGGGGAATCAGGGGGGTCAGTGACAGGGGGAATCAGGGGGGCAGTGACAGGGGGAATCAGGGGGGTCAGTGACAGGGGGAATTAGCGGGTCACTGACGGGGGAATCAGGGGGTCAGTGACAGGGGGAATCAGGGGGTCAGTGACGGGGGAAGCAGGGGGCAGTGACAGGAGGAATCAGGGGGTCAGTGACAGGGGAATCAGGGGGGCAGTGGCAGGGGAATCACGGGGCAGTGACAGAGGGAATCAGGGGGGCAGTGACGGGGGAACCAGGGGGGACAGTGACGGGGGAAACAGGGGGGCAGTGATGGGGGAATCAGGGGGGTCAGTGACAGGGGAAATCAGGGGGATCTGTGATAGGGGGAATCATGGGGGCAGTGACAGGGGTAATCAGGGGGGCCAGTGACAGGGGGAATCAGGGGGGTCACTGACAGGGGGAATCAGGGGGGTCAGTGACAGGGGGATTCAGGGGGGCAGTGACAGGGGGAATCAGGGGGTCAGTGACAGGGGAATCAGGGGGGCAGTGACAGGGGAATCAGGGGGCAGTGACAGGGGAATCAGGGGGCAGTGATGGGGGAATCGGGGGGGACAGTGACAGGGGGAATCAGGGGCGCAGTGATGGGGGAATCAGGGGGGTCAGTGTCAGGGGGAATCAGGGGGTCAGTGACAGGGGAATCAGGGGGGACAGTGACAGGGGGAATCTTGGGGGCAGTGACAGGGGGAATCAGGGGGGTCAGTGACAGGGGGAATGAGGGGGATCAGTGACAGGGGGAATCAGGGGGTCAGTGATGGGGCATCATGGGGGCAGTGACAGGGGAATCAGGGGGCAGTGACAGGGGGAATCAGGGGGGCAGTGACAGGGGAATCAGGGGCCATTGACAGGGGAATCAGGGGGCAGTGATAGGGGAATCAGGGGGTCAGTGACAGGGGGAATCAGGGGGGCAATGACAGGGTGGTCAGGGGGGCAGTGACAGGGGAATCAGGGGGGTCAGTGACAGAGGAATCAGGGGGTCAGTGACAGGGGAAACAGGGGGGCAGTGACAGGCGGAATCAGAGGGGGTCAGTGACAGGTCAATCAGTGGGGTCAGTGACAGGGGGTCAGTGTCAGAGGGTCAGGGGGGTCAGTGACAGGGGGAATCAGGGGGGGCAGTGACAGGGGAATCAGGGGGCAGTAACAGGGGGAATCAGGGGGGTCAGTGATGGGGGAATCAGGGGGGTTCAATGACGGGGAATCAGGAAGGCAGTGACAGGGGGAATCAGGGTGTCACTGACAGGGGAAATCAGGGGGTCAGTGACAGGGGGAATCAGGGGGGCAGTGTCAGAGGGAATCAGGGGGGCAGTGACAGGAGGAATCAGGGGGGCAGTGACAGTGTGAATCAGGGGGGTCAGTGACAGGGTGAATGAGGGGGGCAGTGACGGTGGAATCAGGTGAGTCAGAGACGGGGAATCAGAGGGGCAGTGAAGGGGGAATCAGGGGGTCAGTGACAGGGGGAATCAGGGGGGCAGTGACGGGAGGTCAGGGGGTCAGTGACAGGGGGAATCAGGGGGTCAGTGACGGGGGAATCAGTGGTGCACTGACAGGAGGAATCAGGGGGTTAGTGACAGGGGAATCAGGGGGGCAGTGACAGGGGAATCAGGGGGTCAGTGACAGGGGGAATCAGGGGGTCAGTGACAGGGGAATCAGGGGCGACATTGACAGGAGGAATCATGGGGGCAGTGACAGAGGGAATCAGGGGCAGTGACAGGGGAATCAGGGGGCAGTGATGGGGGAATCAGGGGGGCAGTGACAGGGGGAATCAGGGGGGCAGTGACAGGGGAATCAGGGGGGCAGTGACAGGGGAATCAGGGGCAGTGACAGGGGAATCAGGGGGCAGTGATGGGGGAATCAGGGGGGCAGTGACAGGGGGAATCAGGGGGGCAGTGACAGGGGGAATCAGGGGGTCAGTTACAGGGGAATCAGGGTGACAGTGACAGGGGAATCAGGGGGCAGTGACAGGGGAATCAGGGGGCAGTGACAGGGGGAATCCGGGGGGCAGTGACAGAGGGACTCAGGGGGGCAGTGACAGGGGAATCAGGGGAGTCAGTGACAGGGGGAATCAGGGGAGTCAGTGACAAGGGGAAACAGTGGGGCAGTGACAGGAGGAATCATGGAGGCCGTGACAGAGGGAATCAGGGGGGCAGTGACAGGGGAATCAGGGGAGTCAGTGACAGGGGGAATCAGGGGGTCAGTGACGGGGGAATCAGGGGGGTCAGTGACGGGGGAATCAGGAAGACAGTGACAGGCGGAATCAGGGGGTCACTGACAGGGGGAATCAGGGGGTCAGTGACAGGGGGAATCCGGCGGCTAGTGACAGAGGGAATCAGGGGGGCAGTGACAGGGGAATCAGGGGAGTCAGTGACAAGGGGAATCAGTGGGGCAGTGACAGGAGGAATCATGAGGGCAGTGACAGAGGGAATCAGGGGGGGCAGTGACAGGGGAATCAGGGGAGTCAGTGACAGGGGGAATCAGGGGGTCAGTGACAGGGGGAATCAGGGGGGCAGTGATAAGACGAATCAGGGGGCAGTGACGGGGAATCAGGGGGGACAGTGACGGGGGAATCAGGAGAGGCAGTGACAGGGGGAATCAGGGGGGTCAGTGACAGGGGGAATCAGGGGGGCAGTGACGGTGGAATCAGGGGAGTCAGTGACGGGAAATCAGAGGGGCAGTGACGGGGGATTCAGGGGGTCAGTGACAGGGGGAATCAGCGGGGCAGTGACGGGGGAATCAGGGGGGATAGTGACAGCGGGAATCAGGGGGGCAGTGACAGGGGGAAGCAGGGGGGTCAGTGACAGGGGGAATCAGGGGGTCAGTGACAGGGGGAATCAGGGGAGTCAGTGACGGGGGAATCAGGGGGTCAGTGACAGGGGGAATCAGGGGGGCAGGGACAGGGGAATCAGGGGAGTCAGTGACGGGGGAATCAGGGGGTCAGTGACAGGGGGAATCAGGGGGGCAGTGACAGGGGAATCAGGGGAGTCAGTGACGGGGGAATCAGGGGGTCAGTGACAGGGGGAATCAGGGGGGCAGGGACAGGGGAATCAGGGGAGTTAGTGACAGGGGGAATCAGGGGGGCAGTGACAGGGGGAAGCAGGGGGGTCAGTGACAGGGGGAATCAGGGGGGCAGTGACAGGGGGAATCAGGGGGGCAGTGATGGCGGAATCAGGGGGGTCAGTGAAGGGGGAATCAGGGGGGTCAGTGATGGGGAATCAGGGGGGTCAGTGACAGGGGGAATCAGGGAGGACTGTGACAGGGGGGCAGTGACAGGGGGAATCAGGGGGGCAGTGACAGCGGGAATCAGGGGGGTCAGTGACAGGGGGAATTAGCGGGTCACTGACGGGGGAATCAGGGGGTCAGTGACAGGGGGAATCAGGGGGTCAGTGACGGGGGAAGCAGGGGGCAGTGACAGGAGGAATCAGGGGGTCAGTGACATGGGGAATCAGGGGGGCAGTGACGGGGGGTCAGGGGGGCAGTGACAGGGGAAATCAGGGGGGCAGTGATGGCGGAATCAGGGGGGTCAGTGACGGGGGAATCAGGGGGGTCAGTGACGGGGGAATCAGCAAGGCAGTGACAGGGGGAATCAGGGGGTCACTGACAGGGGGAATCAGGGGGTCAGTGACAGAGGGAATCAGGGGGGTAGTGACAGAGGGAATCAGGGGGGCAGTGACAGGGGAATCAGGGGAGTCAGTGACAGGGGGAATCAGTGGGGCAGTGACAGGAGGAATCATAGGGGCAATGACAGAGGGAATCAGGGGGGCAGTGGCAGGGGAATCAGGGGAGTCAGTGACAGAGGGAATCAGGGGGTCAGTGACAGGGGGAATCAGGGGAGTCAGTGACGGGGGAATCAGGGGGGCAGTGACAGAGGGAATCAGGGGGGCAGTGACAGGGGAATCAGGGGAGTCAGTGACAGGGGGAATCAGGGGATCAGTGACAGGGGGAATCAGGGGGGCAGTGACAGAGGGAATCAGGGGGGCAGTGACGGGGGAATCAGGGGGGGTAGTGACAGGGAGAATCAGGAGGGCAGTGACAGGGGGAAGCAGGGGGGTCAGTGACGGGGAATCAGGGGGGCAGTGACAGGGGGAATCAGGGGGGCAGTGATGGCGGAATCAGGGGGGTCAGTGAAGGGGGAATCAGGGGGGTCAGTGATGGGGAATGAGGGGGGTCAGTGACAGGGGGAATCAGGGAGGAATGTGACAGGGGGGCAGTGACAGGGGGAATCAGGAGGGCAGTGACAGGGGGAATCAGGGGGGTCAGTGACAGGGGGAACTGGCGGGTCACTGACGGGGGAATCAGGAGGTCAGTGACAGGGGGAATCAGGGGGTCAGTGACGGGGGAAGCAGGGGGCAGTGACAGGAGGAATCAGGGGGTCAGTGACAGGGGAATCAGGGGGGCAGTGACAGGGGGAATCAGGGGGTCAGTGACAGGGGAATCAGAGGGGCAGTGACAGGGGAATCACGGGGCAGTGACAGAGGGAATCAGGGGGGCAGCGACAGGGGGAATCAGGGGGGCAGTGACGGGGGAACCAGGGGGGACAGTGACGGGGGAAACAGGGGGGCAGTGATGGGGGAATCAGGGGGGTCAGTGACAGGGGAAATCAGGGGGATCTGTGATAGAGGGAATCATGGGGGCAGTGACAGGGGTAATCAGGGGGGCCAGTGACAGGGGGAATCAGGGGGGTCACTGACAGGGGGAATCAGGGGGGTCAGTGACAGGGGGATTCAGGGGGGCAGTGACAGGGGGAATCAGGGGGTCAGTGACGGGGAATCAGGGGGGCAGTGACAGGGGAATCAGGGGGGCAGTGACAGGGGAATCAGGGGGCAGTGACAGGGGAATCAGGGGGCAGTGACGGGGGAATCAGGGGGGCAGTGACAGGGGGAATCAGGGGAGCAGTGACAGGGGGAATCAGGGTGTCAGTGACAGTGGAATCATTGGGGCAGTGACCGTGGAATCAGGGGGGCAGTGACAGGGGGAATCATGGGGGCAGTGACGTGGGAATCAGGGGGTCAGTGACGGGGGGAATCAGGGGGGTCAGTGACAGGGGAATCAGGGGGCAGTGACGGGGGAATCAGGGGGCAGTGACAGGGGAATCAGGGGGGTCAGTGACAGGGGAATCAGGGGGGTCAGTGACAGGGGAATCAGGGGGGTCAGTGACAGGGGAATCAGGGGTCAGTGACAGGGGGAATCAGGGGGCAGTGACGGGGGAATCAGGGGGGTCAGTGACAGGGGGAATAAGGGGGCAGTGACGGGGAATCAGGGGGGCAGTGACAGGGGGAATCATGGGGGCAGTGACGGGGGAAACAGGGGGTCAGTGACAGGGGGAATCAGGGGGGTCAGTGTCAGGGGGTTCAGGGGGGCAATGACAGGGGAATCCAGGGGGTCAGTGACAGGGGAATCAGGGGGGGCAGTGACAGGGGAATCAGGGGGGGCAGTGACAGGGGAATCAGGGGTCAGTGACAGGGGAATCAGGGGGGCAGTGACAGGGGGAATCAGGGGGCAGTGACAGGGGGAATCAGGGGGCAGTGGCAGGGGGAATCAGGGGGCAGTGACAGGGGGAATCAGGGGCAGTGACAGGGGGAATCAGGGGGCAGTGACAGGGGGAATCAGGGGGCAGTGACAGGGGGAATCAGGGGTGGCAGTGACAGGGGAAACAGGGGGCAGTGGCAGGAGGAATCAGGGGGTGCAGTGACAGGGGAAACAGGGGGTCAGTGACAGGGGATCGGGGGGGTCAGTGACAGGGGGAATCAGGGGGGCAGTGACAGGGGAATCAGGGTGGCAGTGACAGGGGAATCAGGGGGCAGTGACAGGGGAATCAGGGGGCAGTGATGGGGGAATCGGGGGGACAGTGACAGGGGGAATCAGGGGCGCAGTGATGGGGGAATCAGGGGGGTCAGTGACAGGGGAATCAGGGGGGTCAGTGTCAGGGGGAATCAGGGGGTCAGTGACAGGGGAATCAGGGGGGACAGTGACAGGGGGAATCTTGGGGGCAGTGACAGGGGGAATCAGGGGGTCAGTGACAGGGGGAATGAGGGGGATCAGTGACAGGGGGAATCAGGGGGTCAGTGATGGGGCATCATGGGGGCAGTGACAGGGGAATCAGGGGGCAGTGACAGGGGGAATCAGGGGGGCAGTGATAGGGGAATCAGGGGGTCAGTGACAGGGGGAATCAGGGGGGCAATGACAGGGTGGTCAGGGGGGCAGTGACAGAGGAATCAGGGGGTTAGTGACAGGGGAATCAGGGGGGCAGTGACAGGGGAATCAGGGGGTCAGTGACAGGGGAATCAGGGGCGACATTGACAGGAGGAATCATGGGGGCAGTGACAGAGGGAATCAGGGGCAGTGACAGGGGAATCAGGGGGCAGTGATGGGGGAATCAGGGGGGCAGTGACAGGGGGAATCAGGGGGGCAGTGACAGAGGGAATCAGGGGGGCAGTGACAGGGGAATCAAGGGCAGTGACAGGGGAATCAGGGGGCAGTGATGGGGGAATCAGGGGGCAGTGACAGGGGGAATCAGGGGGGCAGTGACAGGGGGAATCAGGGGGTCAGTTACAGGGGAATCAGGGTGACAGTGACAGGGGAATCAGGGGGCAGTGACAGGGGAATCAGGGGGCAGTGACAGGGGAATCCGGGGGGCAGTGACAGAGGGACTCAGGGGGGCAGTGACAGGGGAATCAGGGGAGTCAGTGACAGGGGAATCAGGGGAGTCAGTGACAAGGGGAAACAGTGGGGCAGTGACAGGAGGAATCATGGAGGCCGTGACAGAGGGAATCAGGGGGGCAGTGACAGGGGAATCAGGGGAGTCAGTGACAGGGGGAATCAGGGGGTCAGTGACGGGGGAATCAGGGGGGTCAGTGACGGGGGAATCAGGAAGACAGTGACAGGCGGAATCAGGGGGTCACTGACAGGGGGAATTAGGGGGTCAGTGACAGGGGGAATCCGGGGGCTAGTGACAGAGGGAATCAGGGGGGCAGTGACAGGGGAATCAGGGGAGTCAGTGACAAGGGGAATCAGTGGGGCAGTGACAGGAGGAATCATGAGGGCAGTGACAGAGGGAATCAGGGGGGCAGTGACAGGGGAATCAGGGGAGTCAGTGACAGGGGGAATCAGGGGGTCAGTGACAGGGGGAATCAGGGGGGCAGTGATAGACGGAATCAGGGGGCAGTGACGGGGAATCAGGGGGGACAGTGACGGGGGAATCAGGAGAGGCAGTGACAGGGGGAATCAGGGGGGTCAGTGACAGGGGGAATCAGGGGGGCAGTGACGGTGGAATCAGGGGAGTCAGTGACGGGAAATCAGAGGGGCAGTGACGGGGGATTCAGGGGGTCAGTGACAGGGGGAATCAGCGGGGCAGTGACGGGGGAATCAGGGGGGATAGTGACAGCGGGAATCAGGGGGGCAGTGACAGGGGGAAGCAGGGGGGTCAGTGACAGGGGGAATCAGGGGGTCAGTGACAGGGGGAATCAGGGGAGTCAGTGACGGGGGAATCAGGGGGTCAGTGACAGGGGGAATCAGGGGGGCAGGGACAGGGGAATCAGGGGAGTCAGTGACGGGGGAATCAGGGGGTCAGTGACAGGGGGAATCAGGGGGGCAGTGACAGGGGAATCAGGGGAGTCAGTGACGGGGGAATCAGGGGGTCAGTGACAGGGGGAATCAGGGGGGCAGGGACAGGGGAATCAGGGGAGTTAGTGACAGGGGGAATCAGGGGGGCAGTGACAGGGGGAAGCAGGGGGGTCAGTGACAGGGGGAATCAGGGGGGCAGTGACAGGGGGAATCAGGGGGGCAGTGATGGCGGAATCAGGGGGGTCAGTGAAGGGGGAATCAGGGGGGTCAGTGATGGGGAATCAGGGGGGTCAGTGACAGGGGGAATCAGGGAGGACTGTGACAGGGGGGCAGTGACAGGGGGAATCAGGGGGGCAGTGACAGCGGGAATCAGGGGGGTCAGTGACAGGGGGAATTAGCGGGTCACTGACGGGGGAATCAGGGGGTCAGTGACAGGGGGAATCAGGGGGTCAGTGACGGGGGAAGCAGGGGGCAGTGACAGGAGGAATCAGGGGGTCAGTGACATGGGGAATCAGGGGGGCAGTGACGGGGGGTCAGGGGGGCAGTGACAGGGGAAATCAGGGGGGCAGTGATGGCGGAATCAGGGGGGTCAGTGACGGGGGAATCAGGGGGGTCAGTGACGGGGGAATCAGCAAGGCAGTGACAGGGGGAATCAGGGGGTCACTGACAGGGGGAATCAGGGGGTCAGTGACAGAGGGAATCAGGGGGGTAGTGACAGAGGGAATCAGGGGGGCAGTGACAGGGGAATCAGGGGAGTCAGTGACAGGGGGAATCAGTGGGGCAGTGACAGGAGGAATCATAGGGGCAATGACAGAGGGAATCAGGGGGGCAGTGGCAGGGGAATCAGGGGAGTCAGTGACAGAGGGAATCAGGGGGTCAGTGACAGGGGGAATCAGGGGAGTCAGTGACGGGGGAATCAGGGGGGCAGTGACAGAGGGAATCAGGGGGGCAGTGACAGGGGAATCAGGGGAGTCAGTGACAGGGGGAATCAGGGGATCAGTGACAGGGGGAATCAGGGGGGCAGTGACAGAGGGAATCAGGGGGGCAGTGACGGGGGAATCAGGGGGGGTAGTGACAGGGAGAATCAGGAGGGCAGTGACAGGGGGAAGCAGGGGGGTCTGTGACGGGGAATCAGGGGGGCAGTGACAGGGGGAATCAGGGGGGCAGTGATGGCGGAATCAGGGGGGTCAGTGAAGGGGGAATCAGGGGGGTCAGTGATGGGGAATGAGGGGGGTCAGTGACAGGGGGAATCAGGGAGGAATGTGACAGGGGGGCAGTGACAGGGGGAATCAGGAGGGCAGTGACAGGGGGAATCAGGGGGGTCAGTGACAGGGGGAATTAGCGGGTCACTGACGGGGGAATCAGGAGGTCAGTGACAGGGGGAATCAGGGGGTCAGTGACGGGGGAAGCAGGGGGCAGTGACAGGAGGAATCAGGGGGTCAGTGACAGGGGAATCAGGGGGGCAGTGACAGGGGGAATCAGGGGGTCAGTGACAGGGGAATCAGAGGGGCAGTGACAGGGGAATCACGGGGCAGTGACAGAGGGAATCAGGGGGGCAGCGACAGGGGGAATCAGGGGGGCAGTGACGGGGGAACCAGGGGGGACAGTGACGGGGGAAACAGGGGGGCAGTGATGGGGGAATCAGGGGGGTCAGTGACAGGGGAAATCAGGGGGATCTGTGATAGGGGGAATCATGGGGGCAGTGACAGGGGTAATCAGGGGGGCCAGTGACAGGGGGAATCAGGGGGGTCACTGACAGGGGGAATCAGGGGGGTCAGTGACAGGGGGATTCAGGGGGGCAGTGACAGGGGGAATCAGGGGGTCAGTGACGGGGAATCAGGGGGGCAGTGACAGGGGAATCAGGGGGGCAGTGACAGGGGAATCAGGGGGCAGTGACAGGGGAATCAGGGGGCAGTGACGGGGGAATCAGGGGGGCAGTGACAGGGGGAATCAGGGGAGCAGTGACAGGGGGAATCAGGGTGTCAGTGACAGTGGAATCATGGGGGCAGTGACCGTGGAATCAGGGGGGCAGTGACAGGGGGAATCATGGGGGCAGTGACGTGGGAATCAGGGGGTCAGTGACGGGGGGAATCAGGGGGGTCAGTGACAGGGGAATCAGGGGGCAGTGACGGGGAATCAGGGGGCAGTGACAGGGGAATCAGGGGGGTCAGTGACAGGGGAATCAGGGGGGTCAGTGACAGGGGAATCAGGGGGGTCAGTGACAGGGGAATCAGGGGTCAGTGACAGGGGGAATCAGGGGGCAGTGACGGGGGAATCAGGGGGGTCAGTGACAGGGGGAATAAGGGGGCAGTGACGGGGGAATCAGGGGGGCAGTGACAGGGGGAATCATGGGGGCAGTGACGGGGGAAACAGGGGGTCAGTGACAGGGGGAATCAGGGGGGTCAGTGTCAGGGGGTTCAGGGGGGCAATGACAGGGGAATCCAGGGGGTCAGTGACAGGGGAATCAGGGGGGGCAGTGACAGGGGAATCAGGGGGGGCAGTGACAGGGGAATCAGGGGTCAGTGACAGGGGGAATCAGGGGGGCAGTGACAGGGGGAATCAGGGGGCAGTGACAGGGGGAATCAGGGGGCAGTGGCAGGGGGAATCAGGGGGCAGTGACAGGGGGAATCAGGGGGCAGTGACAGGGGGAATCAGGGGGCAGTGACAGGGGGAATCAGGGGGCAGTGACAGAGGGAATCAGGGGGCAGTGACAGGGGGAATCAGGGGGCAGTGACAGGGGGAATCAGGGGGCAGTGACAGGGGGAATCAGGGGTGGCAGTGACAGGGGAAACAGGGGGCAGTGGCAGGAGGAATCAGGGGGTGCAGTGACAGGGGAAACAGGGGGTCAGTGACAGGGGATCGGGGGGTCAGTGACAGGGGGAATCAGGGGGGCAGTGACAGGGGAATCAGGGTGGCAGTGACAGGGGAATCAGGGGGCAGTGACAGGGGAATCAGGGGGCAGTGATGGGGGAATCGGGGGGACAGTGACAGGGGGAATCAGGGGCGCAGTGATGGGGGAATCAGGGGGGTCAGTGACAGGGGAATCAGGGGGGTCAGTGTCAGGGGGAATCAGGGGGTCAGTGACAGGGGAATCAGGGGGGACAGTGACAGGGGGAATCTTGGGGGCAGTGACAGGGGGAATCAGGGGGTCAGTGACAGGGGGAATGAGGGGGATCAGTGACAGGGGAATCAGGGGGTCAGTGATGGGGCATCATGGGGGCAGTGACAGGGGAATCAGGGGGCAGTGACAGGGGGAATCAGGGGGGCAGTGATAGGGGAATCAGGGGGTCAGTGACAGGGGGAATCAGGGGGGCAATGACAGGGTGGTCAGGGGGGCAGTGACAGAGGAATCAGGGGGTCAGTGACAGGGGAAACAGGGGGGCAGTGACAGGCGGAATCAGGGGGGTCAGTGACAGGTCAATCAGTGGGGTCAGTGACAGGGGGTCAGTGTCAGAGGGTCAGGGGGGTCAGTGACAGGGGGAATCAGGGGGGGCAGTGACAGGGGAATCAGGGGGCAGTAACAGGGGGAATCAGGGGGGTCAGTGATGAGGGAATCAGGGGGGTTCAATGACGGGGAATCAGGAAGGCAGTGACAGGGGGAATCAGGGTGTCACTGACAGGGGAAATCAGGGGGTCAGTGACAGGGGGAATCAGGGGGGCAGTGTCAGAGGAAATCAGGGGGTCAGTGACGGGGAATCAGGGGGGACAGTGACGGGGGAATCAGGAGAGGCAGTGACAGGGGGAATCAGGGGGGTCAGTGACAGGGGGAATCAGGGGGGCAGTGACGGTGGAATCAGGGGAGTCAGTGACGGGAAATCAGAGGGGCGGTGACGGGGGATTCAGGGGGTCAGTGACAGGGGGAATCAGCGGGGCAGTGACGGGGGAATCAGGGGGGATAGTGACAGCGGGAATCAGGGGGGCAGTGACAGGGGGAAGCAGGGGGGTCAGTGACAGAGGAAATCAGGGGGGCAGTGACAGGGGAATCAGGGGAGTCAGTGACGGGGGAATCAGGGGGTCAGTGACAGGGGGAATCAGGGGGGCAGGGGCAGGGGAATCAGGGGAGTTAGTGACAGGGGGAATCAGGGGGGCAGTGACAGGGGGAAGCAGGGGGGTCAGTGACAGGGGGAATCAGGGGGGCAGTGACAGGGGGAATCAGGGGGGCAGTGATGGCGGAATCAGGGGGGTCAGTGAAGGGGGAATCAGGGGGGTCAGTGATGGGGAATCAGGGGGGTCAGTGACAGGGGGAATCAGGGAGGACTGTGACAGGGGGGCAGTGACAGGGGGAATCAGGGGGGCAGTGACAGGGGGAATCAGGGGGGTCAGTGACAGGGGGAATTAGCGGGTCACTGACGGGGGAATCAGGGGGTCAGTGACAGGGGGAATCAGGGGGTCAGTGACATGGGGAATCAGGGGGGCAGTGACGGGGGGTCAGGGGGGCAGTGACAGGGGAAATCAGGGGGGCAGTGATGGCGGAATCAGGGGGGTCAGTGACGGGGGAATCAGGGGGGTCAGTGACGGGGGAATCAGCAAGGCAGTGACGGGGGAATCAGGGGGTCACTGACAGGGGGAATCAGGGGGTCAGTGACAGAGGGAATCAGGGGGGTAGTGACAGAGGGAATCAGGGGGGCAGTGACAGGGGAATCAGGGGAGTCAGTGACAGGGGGAATCAGTGGGGCAGTGACAGGAGGAATCATAGGGGCAATGACAGAGGGAATCAGGGGGGCAGTGGCAGGGGAATCAGGGGAGTCAGTGACAGAGGGAATCAGGGGGTCAGTGACAGGGGGAATCAGGGGAGTCAGTGACAGGGGGAATCAGGGGGCAGTGACAGAGGGAATCAGGGGGGCAGTGACAGGGGAATCAGGGGAGTCAGTGACAGGGGGAATCAGGGGATCAGTGACAGGGGGAATCAGGGGGGCAGTGACAGAGGGAATCAGGGGGGCAGTGACGGGGGAATCAGGGGGGGTAGTGACAGGGGGAATCAGGGGGGCAGTGATGGCGGAATCAGGGGGGTCAGTGAAGGGGGAATCAGGGGGGTCAGTGATGGGGAATCAGGGGGTTCAGTGACAGGGGGAATCAGGGAGGAATGTGACAGGGGGGCAGTGACAGGGGGAATCAGGAGGGCAGTGACAGGGGGAATCAGGGGGGTCAGTGACAGGGGGAATTAGCGGGTCACTGACGGGGGAATCAGGGGGTCAGTGACAGGGGGAATCAGGGGGTCAGTGATGGGGGAAGCAGGGGGCAGTGACAGGAGGAATCAGGGGGTCAGTGACAGGGGAATCAGGGGGGCAGTGACAGGGGAATCACGGGGCAGTGACAGAGGGAATCAGGGGGGCAGCGACAGGGGGAATCAGGGGGGCAGTGACGGGGGAACCAGGGGGGACAGTGACGGGGGAAACAGGGGGGCAGTGATGGGGGAATCAGGGGGGTCAGTGACAGGGGAAATCAGGGGGATCTGTGATAGGGGGAATCATGGGGGCAGTGACAGGGGTAATCAGGGGGGACAGTGACAGGGGGAATCAGGGGGGTCACTGACAGGGGGAATCAGGGGGGTCAGTGACAGGGGGATTCAGGGGGGCAGTGACAGGGGGAATCAGGGGGTCAGTGACGGGGAATCAGGGAGGCAGTGACAGGGGAATCAGGGGGGCAGTGACAGGGGAATCAGGGGGCAGTGACAGGGGAATCAGGGGGCAGTGACGGGGGAATCGGGGGCAGTGACAGGGGGAATCAGGGGAGCAGTGACAGGGGGAATCAGGGTGTCAGTGACAGGGGAATCATGGGGGCAGTGACCGTGGAATCAGGGGGGCAGTGACAGGGGGAATCAGGGGGGTCAGTGACAGGGGAATCAGGGGGGTCAGTGACAGGGGAATCAGGGGGGTCAGTGACAGGGGAATCAGGGGTCAGTGACAGGGGGAATCAGGGGGCAGTGACGGGGGAATCAGGGGGGTCAGTGACAGGGGGAATAAGGGGGCAGTGACGGGGGAATCAGGGGGGCAGTGACAGGGGGAATCATGGGGGCAGTGACGGGGGAAACAGGGGGTCAGTGACGGGGGAATCAGGGGGGTCAGTGTCAGGGGGTTCAGGGGGGCAATGACAGGGGAATCCAGGGGGTCAGTGACAGGGGAATCAGGGGGGCAGTGACAGGGGAATCAGGGGGGGCAGTGACAGGGGAATCAGGGGTCAGTGACAGGGGGAATCAGGGGGGCAGTGACAGGGGGAATCAGGGGGCAGTGGCAGGGGAGTCAGGTGTCAGTGACAGGGGGAATCAGGGGGCAGTGACAGGGGGAATCAGGGGGCAGTGACAGGGGGAATCAGGGGGCAGTGACAGGGGGAATCAGGGGGCAGTGACAGGAGGAATCAGGGGTGGCGTGACAGGGGAAACAGGGGGGACAGTGACAGGGGAATCAGGGGTGGCGTGACAGGGGGAATCGGGGGTCACTGACAGGGGGAATCAGGGGGGGCAGTGACAGGGGAATCAAGGGGCAGTAACAGGGGGTATCAGGGGTGTCACTGACGGGGGAGTCAGGGGGGCAGTGACAGGGGGAATCAGGGGGGCAGTGACGGGGGAAGCAGGGGGGACAGTGACAGGGGGAAACAGGGGGGCAGTGATGGGGGAATCAGGGGAGTCAGTGACAGGGGGAATCAGGGGGTTAGTGACAGGGGGAATCAGGGGGGCAGTGATAGAGGGAATCAGTGGGGCAGAGACGGGGGAATCAGGGGGGCAGTGACAGGGGGAATCAGGGGGGGCAGTGACAGAGGGAATCAGGGGGGTCAGTGACAGGGGGAATCAGGGGGGCAGTGACGGTGGAATCAGGGGAGTCAGTGACGGGGAATCAGAGGGGCAGTGACGGGGGAATCAGGGGGTCAGTGACAGGGGGAATCAGGGGGGCAGTGACGGGGGGTCAGGGGGGCAGTGACAGGGGAAATCAGGGGGGCAGTGATGGCGGAATCAGGGGGGTCAGTGACGGGGGAATCAGGGGGGTCAGTGATGGGGGAATCAGCAAGGCAGTGACAGGGGGAATCAGGGGGTCACTGACAGAGGGAATCAGGGGGGTAGTGACAGAGGGAATCAGGGGGGCAGTGACAGGGGAATCAGGGGAGTCAGTGACAGGGGGAATCAGTGGGGCAGTGACAGGAGGAATCAGGGGAGTCAGTGACAGAGGGAATCAGGGGGGCAGTGGCAGGGGAATCAGGGGAGTCAGTGACAGAGGGAATCAGGGGGTCAGTGACAGGGGGAATCAGGGGAGTCAGTGACGGGGGAATCAGGGGGGCAGTGACAGAGGGAATCAGGGGGGCAGTGACAGGGGAATCAGGGGAGTCAGTGACAGGGGGAATCAGGGGATCAGTGACAGGGGGAATCAGGGGGGCAGTGACAGAGGGAATCAGGGGGGCAGTGACGGGGGAATCAGGGGGGGTAGTGACAGGGAGAATCAGGAGGGCAGTGACAGGGGGAAGCAGGGGGGTCAGTGACGGGGAATCAGGGGGGCAGTGACAGGGGGAATCAGGGGGGCAGTGATGGCGGAATCAGGGGGGTCAGTGAAGGGGGAATCAGGGGGGTCAGTGATGGGGAATGAGGGGGGTCAGTGACAGGGGGAATCAGGGAGGACTGTGACAGGGGGGCAGTGACAGGGGGAATCAGGAGGGCAGTGACAGGGGGAATCAGGGGGGTCAGTGACAGGGGGAATTAGCGGGTCACTGACGGGGGAATCAGGAGGTCAGTGACAGGGGGAATCAGGGGGTCAGTGACGGGGGAAGCAGGGGGCAGTGACAGGAGGAATCAGGGGGTCAGTGACAGGGGAATCAGGGGGGCAGTGACAGGGGAATCACGGGGCAGTGACAGAGGGAATCAGGGGGGCAGCGACAGGGGGAATCAGGGGGGCAGTGACGGGGGAACCAGGGGGGACAGTGACGGGGGAAACAGGGGGGCAGTGATGGGGGAATCAGGGGGGTCAGTGACAGGGGAAATCAGGGGGATCTGTGATAGGGGGAATCATGGGGGCAGTGACAGGGGTAATCAGGGGGGCCAGTGACAGGGGGAATCAGGGGGGTCACTGACAGGGGGAATCAGGGGGGTCAGTGACAGGGGGATTCAGGGGGGCAGTGACAGGGGGAATCAGGGGGTCAGTGACGGGGAATCAGGGGGGCAGTGACAGGGGAATTAGGGGGGCAGTGACAGGGGAATCAGGGGGCAGTGACAGGGGAATCAGGGGGCAGTGACGGGGGAATCAGGGGGGCAGTGACAGGGGGAATCAGGGGAGCAGTGACAGGGGGAATCAGGGTGTCAGTGACAGTGGAATCATGGGGGCAGTGACCGTGGAATCAGGGGGGCAGTGACAGGGGGAATCATGGGGGCAGTGACGTGGGAATCAGGGGGTCAGTGACGGGGGGAATCAGGGGGGTCAGTGACAGGGGAATCAGGGGGCAGTGACGGGGGAATCAGGGGGCAGTGACAGGGGAATCAGGGGGGTCAGTGACAGGGGAATCAGGGGGGTCAGTGACAGGGGAATCAGGGGGGTCAGTGACAGGGGAATCAGGGGTCAGTGACAGGGGGAATCAGGGGGCAGTGACGGGGGAATCAGGGGGGTCAGTGACAGGGGGAATAAGGGGGCAGTGACGGGGGAATCAGGGGGGCAGTGACAGGGGGAATCATGGGGGCAGTGACGGGGGAAACAGGGGGTCAGTGACAGGGGGAATCAGGGGGGTCAGTGTCAGGGGGTTCAGGGGGGCAATGACAGGGGAATCCAGGGGGTCAGTGACAGGGGAATCAGGGGGGGCAGTGACAGGGGAATCAGGGGGGGCAGTGACAGGGGAATCAGGGGTCAGTGACAGGGGGAATCAGGGGGGCAGTGACAGGGGGAATCAGGGGGCAGTGACAGGGGGAATCAGGGGGCAGTGGCAGGGGGAATCAGGGGGCAGTGACAGGGGGAATCAGGGGGCAGTGACAGGGGGAATCAGGGGGCAGTGACAGGGGGAATCAGGGGGCAGTGACAGGGGGAATCAGGGGTGGCAGTGACAGGGGAAACAGGGGGCAGTGGCAGGAGGAATCAGGGGGTGCAGTGACAGGGGAAACAGGGGGTCAGTGACAGGGGATCGGGGGGTCAGTGACAGGGGGAATCAGGGGGGCAGTGACAGGGGAATCAGGGTGGCAGTGACAGGGGAATCAGGGGGCAGTGACAGGGGAATCAGGGGGCAGTGATGGGGGAATCGGGGGGACAGTGACAGGGGGAATCAGGGGCGCAGTGATGGGGGAATCAGGGGGGTCAGTGACAGGGGAATCAGGGGGGTCAGTGTCAGGGGGAATCAGGGGGTCAGTGACAGGGGAATCAGGGGGGACAGTGACAGGGGGAATCTTGGGGGCAGTGACAGGGGGAATCAGGGGGGTCAGTGACAGGGGGAATGAGGGGGATCAGTGACAGGGGGAATCAGGGGGTCAGTGATGGGGCATCATGGGGGCAGTGACAGGGGAATCAGGGGGCAGTGACAGGGGGAATCAGGGGGGCAGTGATAGGGGAATCAGGGGGTCAGTGACAGGGGGAATCAGGGGGGCAATGACAGGGTGGTCAGGGGGGCAGTGACAGGGGAATCAGGGGGGTCAGTGACAGAGGAATCAGGGGGTCAGTGACAGGGGAAACAGGGGGGCAGTGACAGGCGGAATCAGGGGGGTCAGTGACAGGTCAATCAGTGGGGTCAGTGACAGGGGGTCAGTGTCAGAGGGTCAGGGGGGTCAGTGACAGGGGGAATCGGGGGGGGCAGTGACAGGGGAATCAGGGGGCAGTAACAGGGGGAATCAGGGGGGTCAGTGATGGGGGAATCAGGGGGGTTCAATGACGGGGAATCAGGAAGGCAGTGACAGGGGGAATCAGGGTGTCACTGACAGGGGAAATCAGGGGGTCAGTGACAGGGGGAATCAGGGGGGCAGTGTCAGAGGGAATCAGGGGGGCAGTGACAGGAGGAATCAGGGGGGCAGTGACAGTATGAATCAGGGGGGTCAGTGACAGGGTGAATGAGGGGGGCAGTGACGGTGGAATCAGGGGAGTCAGAGACGGGGAATCAGAGGGGCAGTGAAGGGGGAATCAGGGGGTCAGTGACAGGGGGAATCAGGGGGGCAGTGACGGGAGGTCAGGTGGTCAGTGACAGGGGGAATCAGGGGGTCAGTGACGGGGGAATCAGTGGTGCACTGACAGGAGGAATCAGGGGGTTAGTGACAGGGGAATCAGGGGGGCAGTGACAGGGGAATCAGGGGGTCAGTGACAGGGGGAATCAGGGGGTCAGTGACGGGGGAATCGGGGCGACATTGACAGGAGGAATCATGGGGGCAGTGACAGAGGGAATCAGGGGCAGTGACAGGGGAATCAGGGGGCAGTGATGGGGGAATCAGGGGGGCAGTGACAGGGGGAATCAGGGGGGCAGTGACAGGGGAATCAGGGGGGCAGTGACAGGGGAATCAGGGGCAGTGACAGGGGAATCAGGGGGCAGTGATGGGGGAATCAGGGGGGCAGTGACAGGGGGAATCAGGGGGGCAGTGACAGGGGGAATCAGGGGGTCAGTTACAGGGGAATCAGGGTGACAGTGACAGGGGAATCAGGGGGCAGTGACAGGGGAATCAGGGGGCAGTGACAGGGGGAATCCGGGGGGCAGTGACAGAGGGACTCAGGGGGGCAGTGACAGGGGAATCAGGGGAGTCAGTGACAGGGGGAATCAGGGGAGTCAGTGACAAGGGGAAACAGTGGGGCAGTGACAGGAGGAATCATGGAGGCCGTGACAGAGGGAATCAGGGGGGCAGTGACAGGGGAATCAGGGGAGTCAGTGACAGGGGGAATCAGGGGGTCAGTGACGGGGGAATCAGGGGGGTCAGTGACGGGGGAATCAGGAAGACAGTGACAGGCGGAATCAGGGGGTCACTGACAGGGGGAATCAGGGGGTCAGTGACAGGGGGAATCCGGGGGCTAGTGACAGAGGGAATCAGGGGGGCAGTGACAGGGGAATCAGGGGAGTCAGTGACAAGGGGAATCAGTGGGGCAGTGACAGGAGGAATCATGAGGGCAGTGACAGAGGGAATCAGGGGGGCAGTGACAGGGGAATCAGGGGAGTCAGTGACAGGGGGAATCAGGGGGTCAGTGACAGGGGGAATCAGGGGGGCAGTGATAGACGCAATCAGGGGGGCAGTGACGGGGAATCAGGGGGGACAGTGACGGGGGAATCAGGAGAGGCAGTGACAGGGGGAATCAGG
The DNA here is from genome assembly GCF_052327205.1 of Somniosus microcephalus. Classification (NCBI taxonomy): domain Eukaryota; kingdom Metazoa; phylum Chordata; class Chondrichthyes; order Squaliformes; family Somniosidae; genus Somniosus; species Somniosus microcephalus. The sequence goes on along the minus strand of NC_140999.1, from coordinate 79,817,666 downwards.
GGGGCAGTGCCAGGGGAATCAGGGGGTCAGTGACAGGGGGAATCAGGGGGTCAGTGACGGGGGAATCAGGGGCGACATTGACAGGAGGAATCATGGGGGCAGTGACAGAGGGAATCAGGGGCAGTGACAGGGGAATCAGGGGGCAGTGATGGGGGAATCAGGGGGGCAGTGACAGGGGGAATCAGGGGGGCAGTGACAGGGGAATCAGGGGGGCAGTGACAGGGGAATCAGGGGGGCAGTGACAGGGGAATCAGGGGCAGTGACAGGGGAATCAGGGGGCAGTGATGGGGGAATCAGGGGGGCAGTGACAGGGGGAATCAGGGGGGCAGTGACAGGGGGAATCAGGGGGTCAGTTACAGGGGAATCAGGGGGACAGTGACAGGGGAATCAGGGGGCAGTGACAGGGGAATCAGGGGGCAGTGACAGGGGGAATCCGGGGGGCAGTGACAGAGGGACTCAGGGGGGCAGTGACAGGGGAATCAGGGGAGTCAGTGACAGGGGGAATCAGGGGAGTCAGTGACAAGGGGAAACAGTGGGGCAGTGACAGGAGGAATCATGGAGGCCGTGACAGAGGGAATCAGGGGGGCAGTGACAGGGGAATCAGGGGAGTCAGTGACAGGGGGAATCAGGGGGTCAGTGACGGGGGAATCAGGGGGGTCAGTGACGGGGGAATCAGGAAGACAGTGACAGGCGGAATCAGGGGGTCACTGACAGGGGGAATCAGGGGGGTCAGTGACAGGGTGAATGAGGGGGGCAGTGACGGTGGAATCAGGGGAGTCAGAGACGGGGAATCAGAGGGGCAGTGAAGGGGGAATCAGGGGGTCAGTGACAGGGGGAATCAGGGGGGCAGTGACGGGAGGTCAGGGGGTCAGTGACAGGGGGAATCAGGGGGTCAGTGACGGGGGAATCAGTGGTGCACTGACAGGAGGAATCAGGGGGTTAGTGACAGGGGAATCAGGGGGGCAGTGACAGGGGAATCAGGGGGTCAGTGACAGGGGGAATCAGGGGGTCAGTGACGGGGGAATCAGGGGCGACATTGACAGGAGGAATCATGGGGGCAGTGACAGAGGGAATTAGGGGCAGTGACAGGGGAATCAGGGGGCAGTGATGGGGGAATCAGGGGGGCAGTGACAGGGGGAATCAGGGGGGCAGTGACAGGGGAATCAGGGGGGCAGTGACAGGGGAATCAGGGGCAGTGACAGGGGAATCAGGGGGCAGTGATGGGGGAATCAGGGGGGCAGTGACAGGGGGAATCAGGGGGGCAGTGACAGGGGGAATCAGGGGGTCAGTTACAGGGGAATCAGGGTGACAGTGACAGGGGAATCAGGGGGCAGTGACAGGGGAATCAGGGGGCAGTGACAGGGGGAATCCGGGGGGCAGTGACAGAGGGACTCAGGGGGGCAGTGACAGGGGAATCAGGGGAGTCAGTGACAGGGGGAATCAGGGGAGTCAGTGACAAGGGGAAACAGTGGGGCAGTGACAGGAGGAATCATGGAGGCCGTGACAGAGGGAATCAGGGGGGCAGTGACAGGGGAATCAGGGGAGTCAGTGACAGGGGGAATCAGGGGGTCAGTGACGGGGGAATCAGGGGGGTCAGTGACGGGGGAATCAGGAAGACAGTGACAGGCGGAATCAGGGGGTCACTGACAGGGGGAATCAGGGGGTCAGTGACAGGGGGAATCCGGGGGCTAGTGACAGAGGGAATCAGGGGGGCAGTGACAGGGGAATCAGGGGAGTCAGTGACAAGGGGAATCAGTGGGGCAGTGACAGGAGGAATCATGAGGGCAGTGACAGAGGGAATCAGGGGGGCAGTGACAGGGGAATCAGGGGAGTCAGTGACAGGGGGAATCAGGGGGTCAGTGACAGGGGGAATCAGGGGGGCAGTGATAGACGGAATCAGGGGGGCAGTGACGGGGAATCAGGGGGGACAGTGACGGGGGAATCAGGAGAGGCAGTGACAGGGGGAATCAGGGGGGCAGTGACAGGGGAATCAGGGGGTCAGTGACAGGGGGAATCAGGGGGTCAGTGACGGGGGAATCAGGGGCGACATTGACAGGAGGAATCATGGGGGCAGTGACAGAGGGAATCAGGGGCAGTGACAGGGGAATCAGGGGGCAGTGATGGGGGAATCAGGGGGGCAGTGACAGGGGGAATCAGGGGGGCAGTGACAGGGGAATCAGGGGGGCAGTGACAGGGGAATCAGGGGCAGTGACAGGGGAATCAGGGGGCAGTGATGGGGGAATCAGGGGGGCAGTGACAGGGGGAATCAGGGGGGCAGTGACAGGGGGAATCAGGGGGTCAGTTACAGGGGAATCAGGGTGACAGTGACAGGGGAATCAGGGGGCAGTGACAGGGGAATCAGGGGGCAGTGACAGGGGGAATCCGGGGGGCAGTGACAGAGGGACTCAGGGGGGCAGTGACAGGGGAATCAGGGGAGTCAGTGACAGGGGGAATCAGGGGAGTCAGTGACAAGGGGAAACAGTGGGGCAGTGACAGGAGGAATCATGGAGGCCGTGACAGAGGGAATCAGGGGGGCAGTGACAGGGGAATCAGGGGAGTCAGTGACAGGGGGAATCAGGGGGTCAGTGACGGGGGAATCAGGGGGGTCAGTGACGGGGGAATCAGGAAGACAGTGACAGGCGGAATCAGGGGGTCACTGACAGGGGGAATCAGGGGGTCAGTGACAGGGGGAATCCGGGGGCTAGTGACAGAGGGAATCAGGGGGGCAGTGACAGGGGAATCAGGGGAGTCAGTGACAAGGGGAATCAGTGGGGCAGTGACAGGAGGAATCATGAGGGCAGTGACAGAGGGAATCAGGGGGGCAGTGACAGGGGAATCAGGGGAGTCAGTGACAGGGGGAATCAGGGGGTCAGTGACAGGGGGAATCAGGGGGGCAGTGATAGACGCAATCAGGGGGGCAGTGACGGGGAATCAGGGGGGACAGTGACGGGGGAATCAGGAGAGGCAGTGACAGGGGGAATCAGGGGGGTCAGTGACAGGGGGAATCAGGGGGGCAGTGACGGTGGAATCAGGGGAGTCAGTGACGGGAAATCAGAGGGGCAGTGACGGGGGATTCAGGGGGTCAGTGACAGGGGGAATCAGCGGGGCAGTGACGGGGGAATCAGGGGGGATAGTGACAGCGGGAATCAGGGGGGCAGTGACAGGGGGAAGCAGGGGGGTCAGTGACAGGGGAAATCAGGGGGGCAGTGACAGGGGAATCAGGGGAGTCAGTGACGGGGGAATCAGGGGGTCAGTGACAGGGGGAATCAGGGGGGCAGGGACAGGGGAATCAGGGGAGTTAGTGTCAGGGGGAATCAGGGGGGCAGTGACAGGGGGAAGCAGGGGGGTCAGTGACAGGGGGAATCAGGGGGGCAGTGACAGGGGGAATCAGGGGGGCAGTGATGGCGGAATCAGGGGGGTCAGTGAAGGGGGAATCAGGGGGGTCAGTGATGGGGAATCAGGGGGGTCAGTGACAGGGGGAATCAGGGAGGACTGTGACAGGGGGGCAGTGACAGGGGGAATCAGGGGGTCAGTGACATGGGGAATCAGGGGGGCAGTGACGGGGGGTCAGGGGGGCAGTGACAGGGGAAATCAGGGGGGCAGTGATGGCGGAATCAGGGGGGTCAGTGACGGGGGAATCAGGGGGGTCAGTGACGGGGGAATCAGCAAGGCAGTGACAGGGGGAATCAGGGGGTCACTGACAGGGGGAATCAGGGGGTCAGTGACAGAGGGAATCAGGGGGGTAGTGACAGAGGGAATCAGGGGGGCAGTGACAGGGGAATCAGGGGAGTCAGTGACAGGGGGAATCAGTGGGGCAGTGACAGGAGGAATCATAGGGGCAATGACAGAGGGAATCAGGGGGGCAGTGGCAGGGGAATCAGGGGAGTCAGTGACAGAGGGAATCAGGGGGTCAGTGACAGGGGGAATCAGGGGAGTCAGTGACAGGGGGAATCAGGGGGGCAGTGACAGAGGGAATCAGGGGGGCAGTGACAGGGGAATCAGGGGAGTCAGTGACAGGGGGAATCAGGGGATCAGTGACAGGGGGAATCAGGGGGGCAGTGACAGAGGGAATCAGGGGGGCAGTGACGGGGGAATCAGGGGGGGTAGTGACAGGGAGAATCAGGAGGGCAGTGACAGGGGGAAGCAGGGGGGTCAGTGACGGGGAATCAGGGGGGCAGTGACAGGGGGAATCAGGGTGGCAGTGATGGCAGAATCAGGGGGGTCAGTGAAGGGGGAATCAGGGGGGTCAGTGATGGGGAATCAGGGGGTTCAGTGACAGGGGGAATCAGGGAGGAATGTGACAGGGGGGCAGTGACAGGGGGAATCAGGAGGGCAGTGACAGGGGGAATCTGGGGGGTCAGTGACAGGGGGAATTAGCGGGTCACTGACGGGGGAATCAGGGGGTCAGTGACAGGGGGAATCAGGGGGTCAGTGACGGGGGAAGCAGGGGGCAGTGACAGGAGGAATCAGGGGGTCAGTGACAGGGGAATCAGGGGGGCAGTGACAGGGGAATCACGGGGCAGTGACAGAGGGAATCAGGGGGGCAGCGACAGGGGGAATCAGGGGGGCAGTGACGGGGGAAGCAGGGGGGACAGTGACGGGGGAAACAGGGGGGCAGTGATGGGGGAATCAGGGGGGTCAGTGACAGGGGAAATCAGGGGGATCTGTGATAGGGGGAATCATGGGGGCAGTGACAGGGGTAATCAGGGGGGCCAGTGACAGGGGGAATCAGGGGGGTCACTGACAGGGGGAATCAGGGGGGTCAGTGACAGGGGGATTCAGGGGGGCAGTGACAGGGGGAATCAGGGGGTCAGTGACGGGGAATCAGGGGGGCAGTGACAGGGGAATCAGGGGGGCAGTGACAGGGGAATCAGGGGGCAGTGACAGGGGAATCAGGGGGCAGTGACGGGGGAATCAGGGGGGCAGTGACAGGGGGAATCAGGGGAGCAGTGACAGGGGGAATCAGGGTGTCAGTGACAGGGGAATCATGGGGGCAGTGACCGTGGAATCAGGGGGGCAGTGACGTGGGAATCAGGGGGTCAGTGACGGGGGGAATCAGGGGGGTCAGTGACAGGGGAATCATGGGGGCAGTGACGTGGGAATCAGGGGGTCAGTGACGGGGGGGAATCAGGGGGGTCAGTGACAGGGGAATCAGGGGGCAGTGACGGGGGAATCAGGGGGGTCAGTGACAGGGGAATCAGGGGGGTCAGTGACAGGGGAATCAGGGGGGTCAGTGACAGGGGAATCTGGGGTCAGTGACAGGGGGAATCAGGGGGCAGTGACGGGGGAATCAGGGGGGTCAGTGACAGGGGGAATAAGGGGGCAGTGACGGGGGAATCAGGGGGGCAGTGACAGGGGGAATCATGGGGGCAGTGACGGGGGAAACAGGGGGTCAGTGACAGGGGGAATCAGGGGGGTCAGTGTCAGGGGGTTCAGGGGGGCAATGACAGGGGAATCCAGGGGGTCAGTGACAGGGGAATCAGGGGGGGCAGTGACAGGGGAATCAGGGGGGGCAGTGACAGGGGAATCAGGGGTCAGTGACAGGGGGAATCAGGGGGGCAGTGACAGGGGGAATCAGGGGGCAGTGACAGGGGGAATCAGGGGGCAGTGGCAGGGGAGTCAGGTGTCAGTGACAGGGGAATCAGGGGGCAGTGACAGGGGGAATCAGGGGGCAGTGACAGGGGGAATCAGGGGGGCAGTGACAGGGGAAACAGGGGGCAGTGGCAGGAGGAATCAGGGGGTGCAGTGACAGGGGAAACAGGGGGGACAGTGACAGGGGAATCAGGGGTGGCGTGACAGGGGGAATCGGGGGTCACTGACAGGGGGTCAGTGACAGGGGATCGGGGGGACAGTGACAGGGGGAATCAGGGGGGGCAGTGACAGGGGAATCAAGGGGCAGTAACAGGGGGTATCAGGGGTGTCACTGACGGGGGAGTCAGGGGGGCAGTGACAGGGGGAATCAGGGGGGCAGTGACGGGGGAAGCAGGGGGGACAGTGACAGGGGGAAACAGGGGGGCAGTGATGGGGGAATCAGGGGAGTCAGTGACAGGGGGAATCAGGGGGTTAGTGACAGGGGGAATCAGGGGGGCAGTGATAGAGGGAATCAGTGGGTCAGTGACGGGGGAATCAGGGGGGCAGTGACAGGGGGAATCAGGGGGGGCAGTGACAGGGGGAATCAGGGGGGTCAGTGACAGGGGGAATCAGGGGGGCAGTGACGGTGGAATCAGGGGAGTCAGTGACGGGGAATCAGAGGGGCAGTGACGGGGGAATCAGGGGGTCAGTGACAGGGGGAATCAGGGGGGCAGTGACGGGGGGTCAGGGGGGCAGTGACAGGGGAAATCAGGGGGGCAGTGATGGCGGAATCAGGGGGGTCAGTGACGGGGGAATCAGGGGGGTCAGTGATGGGGGAATCAGCAAGGCAGTGACAGGGGGAATCAGGGGGTCACTGACAGAGGGAATCAGGGGGGTAGTGACAGAGGGAATCAGGGGGGCAGTGACAGGGGAATCAGGGGAGTCAGTGACAGGGGGAATCAGTGGGGCAGTGACAGGAGGAATCATAGGGGCAATGACAGAGGGAATCAGGGGGGCAGTGACAGGGGAATCAGGGGAGTCAGTGACAGGGGGAATCAGGGGGTCAGTGACAGGGGAATCAGGGGGGCAGTGACAGAGGGAATCAGGGGGGCAGTGACGGGGGAATCAGGGGGGATAGTGACAGGGGGAATCAGGGGGGCAGTGACAGGGGGAAGCAGGGGGGTCAGTGACAGGGGGAATCAGGGGGGCAGTGACAGGGGGAATCAGGGGGGCAGTGATGGCGGAATCAGGGGGGTCAGTGAAGGGGGAATCAGGGGGGTCAGTGATGGGGAATCAGGGGGGTCAGTGACAGGGGGAATCAGGGAGGACTGTGACAGGGGGGCAGTGACAGGGGGAATCAGGGGGGCAGTGACAGGGGGAATCAGGGGGGTCAGTGACAGGGGGAATTAGCGGGTCACTGACGGGGGAATCAGGGGGTCAGTGACAGGGGGAATCAGGGGGTCAGTGACGGGGGAAGCAGGGGGCAGTGACAGGAGGAATCAGGGTGTCAGTGACAGGGGAATCAGGGGGGCAGTGACAGGGGAATCACGGGGCAGTGACAGAGGGAATCAGGGGGGCAGTGACAGGGGAATCACGGGGCAGTGACAGAGGGAATCAGGGGGGCAGCGACAGGGGGAATCAGGGGGGCAGTGACGGGGGAACCAGGGGGGACAGTGACGGGGGAAACAGGGGGGCAGTGATGGGGGAATCAGGGGGGTCAGTGACAGGGGAAATCAGGGGGATCTGTGATAGGGGGAATCATGGGGGCAGTGAAAGGGGTAATCAGGGGGCCAGTGACAGGGGGAATCAGGGGGGTCACTGACAGGGGGAATCAGGGGGGTCAGTGACAGGGGGATTCAGGGGGGCAGTGACAGGGGGAATCAGGGGGTCAGTGACGGGGAATCAGGGGGGCAGTGACAGGGGAATCAGGGGGGCAGTGACAGGGGAATCAGGGGGCAGTGACAGGGGAATCAGGGGGCAGTGACGGGGGAATCAGGGGGGCAGTGACAGGGGGAATCAGGGGGGCAGTGACAGGGGGAATCAGGGTGTCAGTGACAGGGGAATCATGGGGGCAGTGACGGGGGAATCAGGGGGGCAGTGACAGGGGGAATCATGGGGGCAGTGACGTGGGAATCAGGGGGTCAGTGACAGGGGGAATCATGGGGGCAGTGACGTGGGAATCAGGGGGGACAGTGACAGGGGGAATCAGGGGGCGGTGACAGGGGAAACAGTGGGGTCAGTGACGGAGGGAATCAGGGGGGTCAGTGACGGAGGGAATCAGGGGGCGGTGACGGGGGAATCAGGGGGGTCAGTGACAGGGGAATCAGGGGGGTCAGTGACAGGGGGATCAGGGGGGTCAGTGACGGAGGGAATCAGGGGGCGGTGACGGGGGAATCAGGGGGGTCAGTGACAGGGGAATCAGGGGTCAGTGACGGGGGAATCAGGGGGCAGTGACGGGGGAATCAGGGGGGTCAGTGACTGGGGGAATAAGGGGGCAGTGACGGGGGAATCAGGGGGGCAGTGACAGGGGGAATCATGGGGGCAGTGACGGGGGAAACAGGGGGTCAGTGACAGGGGAATCAGGGGGGTCAGTGACAGGGGAATCAGGGGGGGCAGTGACAGGGGAATCAGGGGGGGCAGTGACAGGGGAATCAGGGGTCAGTGACAGGGGGAATCAGGGGGGCAGTGACAGGGAAATCAGGGGCCAGTGACAGGGGGAATCAGGGGGGCAGTGACAGGGGAGTCAGGTGTCAGTGACAGGGGGAATCAGGGGGCAGTGACAGGGGTTCAGTGACGGGGGAATCAGGGGTGTCAGTGTCAGGGGGTTCAGGGGGCAGTGATGGGGGAATCAGGGGGGCAGTGACAGGGGGAATCAGGGGGGCAGTGACAGAGGGAATCAGGGGGTCAGTTACAGGGGGAATTAGCGGGTCACTGATGGGGGAATCAGGGGGTCAGTGACAGGGGAATCAGGGGGGCAGTGACGGGGGAAGCAGGGGGCAGTGACAGGAGGAATCAGGGGGTCAGTGACAGGGGAATCAGGGGGGTAGTGACAGGGGAATCACGGGGCAGTGACAGAGGGAATCAGGGGGGCAGCGACAGGGGGAATCAGGGGGCAGTGACGGGGGAACCAGGGGGGACAGCGACGGGGGAAACAGGGGGGCAGTGATGGGGGAATCAGGGGAGTCAGTGACAGGGGGAATCAGGGGGGCAGTGATAGAGAGAATCAGTGGGGCAGTGACGGGGGAATCAGGGGGGACAGTGACAGGGGGAATCAGGGGGGGCAGAGAAATGGGGAATCAGGGGGGTCAGTGACAGGGGGAATCAGGGGGGTAGTGACGGTGGAATCAGGGGAGTCAGTGACGGGGAATCAGAGGGGCAGTGACGGTGGAATCAGGGGGTCAGTGACAGGGGGAATCAGGGGGGCAGTGATGGCGGAATCAGGGGGGTCAGTGATGGGGGAATCAGGGGGATCAGTGATGGGGGAATCAGCAAGGCAGTGACAGGGGGAATCAGGGGGTCACTGACAGGGGGAATCAGGGGGTCAGTGACAGAGGGAATCAGGGGGGCAGTGACGGGGGAATCAGGGGAGTCAGTGACAGGGGGAATCAGTGGGGCAGTGACAGGAGGAATCATAGGGGCAATGACAGAGGGAATCAGGGGGGCAGTGACAGGGGAATCAGGGGAGTCAGTGACAGGGGGAATCAGGGGGTCAGTGACAGGGGGAATCAGGGGGGCAGTGACAGAGGGAATCAGGGGGGCAGTGACGGGGGAATCAGGTGGGATAGTGACAGGGGGAATCAGGGGGGCAGTGACTGGGGGAAGCAGGGGGGCAGTGACAGGGGGAATCAGGGGGGCAGTGATGGCGGAATCAGGGGGGTCAGTGAAGGGGGAATCAGGGGGGTCAGTGATGGGGAATCAGGGGGGTCAGTGACAGGGGGAATCAGGGAGGACTGTGACAGGGGGGCAGTGACAGGGGGAATCAGGGGGGTCAGTGACAGGGGGAATTAGCGGGTCACTGACGGGGGAATCAGGGGGTCAGTGACAGGGGGAATCAGGGGGTCAGTGACGGGGGAAGCAGGGGGCAGTGACAGGAGGAATCAGGGGGTCAGTGACAGGGGAATCAGGGGGGCAGTGACAGGGGAATCACGGGGCAGTGACAGAGGGAATCAGGGGGGCAGTGACGGGGGAACCAGGGGGGACAGTGACGGGGGAAACAGGGGGGCAGTGATGGGGGAATCAGGGGGGTCAGTGACAGGGGAAATCAGGGGGATCTGTGATAGGGGGAATCATGGGGGCAGTGACAGGGGTAATCAGGGGGGCCAGTGACAGGGGGAATCAGGGGGGTCACTGACAGGAGGAATCAGGGGGGTCAGTGACAGGGGGATTCAGGGGGGCAGTGACAGGGGGAATCAGGGGGTCAGTGACGGGGAATCAGGGGGTCAGTGACGGGGGAAGCAGGGGGCAGTGACAGGAGGAATCAGGGGGTCAGTGACAGGGGAATCAGGGGGGCAGTGACAGGGGAATCACGGGGCAGTGACAGAGGGAATCAGGGGGGCAGCGACAGGGGGAATCAGGGGGGCAGTGACGGGGGAAGCAGGGGGGACAGTGACGGGGGAAACAGGGGGGCAGTGATGGGGGAATCAGGGGGGTCAGTGACAGGGGAAATCAGGGGGATCTGTGATAGGGGGAATCATGGGGGCAGTGACAGGGGTAATCAGGGGGGCCAGTGACAGGGGGAATCAGGGGGGTCACTGACAGGGGGAATCAGGGGGGTCAGTGACAGGGGGATTCAGGGGGGCAGTGACAGGGGGAATCAGGGGGTCAGTGACGGGGAATCAGGGGGGCAGTGACAGGGGAATCAGGGGGGCAGTGACAGGGGAATCAGGGGGCAGTGACAGGGGAATCAGGGGGCAGTGACGGGGGAATCAGGGGGGCAGTGACAGGGGGAATCAGGGGAGCAGTGACAGGGGGAATCAGGGTGTCAGTGACAGGGGAATCATGGGGGCCGTGACCGTGGAATCAGGGGGGCAGTGACGTGGGAATCAGGGGGTCAGTGACGGGGGGAATCAGGGGGGTCAGTGACAGGGGAATCATGGGGGCAGTGACGTGGGAATCAGGGGGTCAGTGACGGGGGGAATCAGGGGGGTCAGTGACAGGGGAATCAGGGGGCAGTGACGGGGGAATCAGGGGGGTCAGTGACAGGGGAATCAGGGGGGTCAGTGACAGGGGAATCAGGGGGGTCAGTGACAGGGGAATCAGGGGTCAGTGACAGGGGGAATCAGGGGGCAGTGACGGGGGAATCAGGGGGGTCAGTGACAGGGGGAATAAGGGGGCAGTGACGGGGGAATCAGGGGGGCAGTGACAGGGGGAATCATGGGGGCAGTGACGGGGGAAACAGGGGGTCAGTGACAGGGGGAATCAGGGGGGTCAGTGTCAGGGGGTTCAGGGGGGCAATGACAGGGGAATCCAGGGGGTCAGTGACAGGGGAATCAGGGGGGGCAGTGACAGGGGAATCAGGGGGGGCAGTGACAGGGGAATCAGGGGGGGCAGTGACAGGGGAATCAGGGGTCAGTGACAGGGGGAATCAGGGGGGCAGTGACAGGGGGAATCAGGGGGCAGTGACAGGGGGAATCAGGGGGCAGTGGCAGGGGAGTCAGGTGTCAGTGACAGGGGAATCAGGGGGCAGTGACAGGGGGAATCAGGGGGCAGTGACAGGGGGAATCAGGGGGGCAGTGACAGGGGAAACAGGGGGCAGTGGCAGGAGGAATCAGGGGGTGCAGTGACAGGGGAAACAGGGGGGACAGTGACAGGGGAATCAGGGGTGGCGTGACAGGGGGAATCGGGGGTCACTGACAGGGGGTCAGTGACAGGGGATCGGGGGGACAGTGACAGGGGGAATCAGGGGGGGCAGTGACAGGGGATCGGGGGTCAGTGACAGGGGGAATCAGGGGGGGCAGTGACAGGGGAATCAAGGGGCAGTAACAGGGGGTATCAGGGGTGTCACTGACGGGGGAGTCAGGGGGGCAGTGACAGGGGGAATCAGGGGGGCAGTGACGGGGGAAGCAGGGGGGACAGTGACAGGGGGAAACAGGGGGGCAGTGATGGGGGAATCAGGGGAGTCAGTGACAGGGGGAATCAGGGGGTTAGTGACAGGGGGAATCAGGGGGGCAGTGATAGAGGGAATCAGTGGGTCAGTGACGGGGGAATCAGGGGGGCAGTGACAGGGGGAATCAGGGGGGGCAGTGACAGGGGGAATCAGGGGGGTCAGTGACAGGGGGAATCAGGGGGGCAGTGACGGTGGAATCAGGGGAGTCAGTGACGGGGAATCAGAGGGGCAGTGACGGGGGAATCAGGGGGTCAGTGACAGGGGGAATCAGGGGGGCAGTGACGGGGGGTCAGGGGGGCAGTGACAGGGGAAATCAGGGGGGCAGTGATGGCGGAATCAGGGGGGTCAGTGACGGGGGAATCAGGGGGGTCAGTGATGGGGGAATCAGCAAGGCAGTGACAGGGGGAATCAGGGGGTCACTGACAGAGGGAATCAGCGGGGTAGTGACAGAGGGAATCAGGGGGGCAGTGACAGGGGAATCAGGGGAGTCAGTGACAGGGGGAATCAGTGGGGCAGTGACAGGAGGAATCATAGGGGCAATGACAGAGGGAATCAGGGGGGCAGTGACAGGGGAATCAGGGGAGTCAGTGACAGGGGGAATCAGGGGGTCAGTGACAGGGGAATCAGGGGGGCAGTGACAGAGGGAATCAGGGGGGCAGTGACGGGGGAATCAGGGGGGATAGTGACAGGGGGAATCAGGGGGGCAGTGACAGGGGGAAGCAGGGGGGTCAGTGACAGGGGGAATCAGGGGGGCAGTGACAGGGGGAATCAGGGGGGCAGTGATGGCGGAATCAGGGGGGTCAGTGAAGGGGGAATCAGGGGGGTCAGTGATGGGGAATCAGGGGGGTCAGTGACAGGGGGAATCAGGGAGGACTGTGACAGGGGGGCAGTGACAGGGGGAATCAGGGGGGCAGTGACAGGGGGAATCAGGGGGGTCAGTGACAGGGGGAATTAGCGGGTCACTGACGGGGGAATCAGGGGGTCAGTGACAGGGGGAATCAGGGGGTCAGTGACGGGGGAAGCAGGGGGCAGTGACAGGAGGAATCAGGGGGTCAGTGACAGGGGAATCAGGGGGGCAGTGACAGGGGAATCACGGGGCAGTGACAGAGGGAATCAGGGGGGCAGTGACAGGGGAATCACGGGGCAGTGACAGAGGGAAACAGGGGGGCAGCGACAGGGGGAATCAGGGGGGCAGTGACGGGGGAACCAGGGGGGACAGTGACGGGGGAAACAGGGGGGCAGTGATGGGGGAATCAGGGGGGTCAGTGACAGGGGAAATCAGGGGGATCTGTGATAGGGGGAATCATGGGGGCAGTGAAAGGGGTAATCAGGGGGCCAGTGACAGGGGGAATCAGGGGGGTCACTGACAGGGGGAATCAGGGGGGTCAGTGACAGGGGGATTCAGGGGGGCAGTGACAGGGGGAATCAGGGGGTCAGTGACGGGGAATCAGGGGGGCAGTGACAGGGGAATCAGGGGGGCAGTGACAGGGGAATCAGGGGGCAGTGACAGGGGAATCAGGGGGCAGTGACGGGGGAATCAGGGGGGCAGTGACAGGGGGAATCAGGGGGGCAGTGACAGGGGGAATCAGGGTGTCAGTGACAGGGGAATCATGGGGGCAGTGACGGGGGAATCAGGGGGGCAGTGACAGGGGGAATCATGGGGGCAGTGACGTGGGAATCAGGGGGTCAGTGACAGGGGGAATCATGGGGGCAGTGACGTGGGAATCAGGGGGGACAGTGACAGGGGGAATCAGGGGGCGGTGACAGGGGAAACAGGGGGGTCAGTGACGGAGGGAATCAGGGGGGTCAGTGACGGAGGGAATCAGGGGGCGGTGACGGGGGAATCAGGGGGGTCAGTGACAGGGGAATCAGGGGGGTCAGTGACAGGGGGAATCAGGGGTCAGTGACGGGGGAATCAGGGGGCAGTGACGGGGGAATCAGGGGGGTCAGTGACAGGGGAATGAGGGGGGTCAGTGACAGGGGAATCAGGGGGGCAGTGACGGAGGGAATCAGGGGGCGGTGACGGGGGAATCAGGGGGGTCAGTGACAGGGGAATGAGGGGGGTCAGTGACAGGGGAATCAGGGGTCAGTGACGGGGGAATCAGGGGGCAGTGACGGGGGAATCAGGGGGGTCAGTGACTGGGGGAATAAGGGGGCAGTGACGGGGGAATCAGGGGGGCAGTGACGGGGGAAACAGGGGGTCAGTGACAGGGGGAATCAGGGGGGTCAGTGACAGGGGAATCAGGGGGGGCAGTGACAGGGGAATCAGGGGGGGCAGTGACAGGGGAATCAGGGGTCAGTGACAGGGGGAATCAGGGGGGCAGTGACAGGGAAATCAGGGGCCAGTGACAGGGGGAATCAGGGGGGCAGTGACAGGGGAGTCAGGTGTCAGTGACAGGGGGAATCAGGGGGCAGTGACAGGGGTTCAGTGACGGGGGAATCAGGGGGGTCAGTGTCAGGGGGTTCAGGGGGCAGTGATGGGGGAATCAGGGGGGCAGTGACAGGGGGAATCAGGGGGGCAGTGACAGAGGGAATCAGGGGGTCAGTTAGAGGGGGAATTAGCGGGTCACTGATGGGGGAATCAGGGGGTCAGTGACAGGGGAATCAGGGGGGCAGTGACGGGGGAAGCAGGGGGCAGTGACAGGAGGAATCAGGGGGTCAGTGACAGGGGAATCAGGGGGGTAGTGACAGGGGAATCACGGGGCAGTGACAGAGGGAATCAGGGGGGCAGCGACAGGGGGAATCAGGGGGCAGTGACGGGGGAACCAGGGGGGACAGCGACGGGGGAAACAGGGGGGGCAGAGAAATGGGGAATCAGGGGGGTCAGTGACAGGGGGAATCAGGGGGGCAGTGATAGAGAGAATCAGTGGGGCAGTGACGGGGGAATCAGGGGGGACAGTGACAGGGGGAATCAGGGGGGGCAGAGAAATGGGGAATCAGGGGGGTCAGTGACAGGGGGAATCAGGGGGGTAGTGACGGTGGAATCAGGGGAGTCAGTGACGGGGAATCAGAGGGGCAGTGACGGTGGAATCAGGGGGTCAGTGACAGGGGGAATCAGGGGGGCAGTGATGGCGGAATCAGGGGGGTCAGTGATGGGGGAATCAGGGGGATCAGTGATGGGGGAATCAGCAAGGCAGTGACAGGGGGAATCAGGGGGTCACTGACAGGGGGAATCAGGGGGTCAGTGACAGAGGGAATCAGGGGGGCAGTGACAGGGGAATCAGGGGAGTCAGTGACAGGGGGAATCAGTGGGGCAGTGACAGGAGGAATCATAGGGGCAATGACAGAGGGAATCAGGGGGGCAGTGACAGGGGAATCAGGGGAGTCAGTGACAGGGGGAATCAGGGGGTCAGTGACAGGGGGAATCAGGGGGGCAGTGACAGAGGGAATCAGGGGGGCAGTGACGGGGGAATCAGGTGGGATAGTGACAGGGGGAATCAGGGGGGCAGTGACTGGGGGAAGCAGGGGGGCAGTGACAGGGGGAATCAGGGGGGCAGTGATGGCGGAATCAGGGGGGTCAGTGAAGGGGGAATCAGGGGGGTCAGTGATGGGGAATCAGGGGGGTCAGTGACAGGGGGAATCAGGGAGGACTGTGACAGGGGGGCAGTGACAGGGGGAATCAGGGGGGTCAGTGACAGGGGGAATTAGCGGGTCACTGACGGGGGAATCAGGGGGTCAGTGACAGGGGGAATCAGGGGGTCAGTGACGGGGGAAGCAGGGGGCAGTGACAGGAGGAATCAGGGGGTCAGTGACAGGGGAATCAGGGGGGCAGTGACAGGGGAATCACGGGGCAGTGACAGAGGGAATCAGGGGGGCAGTGACGGGGGAACCAGGGGGGACAGTGACGGGGGAAACAGGGGGGCAGTGATGGGGGAATCAGGGGGGTCAGTGACAGGGGAAATCAGGGGGATCTGTGATAGGGGGAATCATGGGGGCAGTGACAGGGGTAATCAGGGGGGCCAGTGACAGGGGGAATCAGGGGGGTCACTGACAGGGGGAATCAGGGGGGTCAGTGACAGGGGGATTCAGGGGGGCAGTGACAGGGGGAATCAGGGGGTCAGTGACGGGGAATCAGGGGGGCAGTGACAGGGGAATCAGGGGGGCAGTGACAGGGGAATCAGGGGGCAGTGACAGGGGAATCAGGGGGCAGTGACGGGGGAATCAGGGGGGCAGTGACAGGGGGAATCAGGGGGGCAGTGACAGGGGTAATCAGGGTGTCAGTAACAGGGGAATCATGGGGGCAGTGACGGGGGAATCAGGGGGGCAGTGACAGGGGGAATCATGGGGGCAGTGACGTGGGAATCAGGGGGTCAGTGACGGGGGGAATCAGGGGGGTCAGTGACAGGGGAATCAGGAGGCAGTGACGGGGGAATCAGGGGGGTCAGTGACAGGGGAATCAGAGGGGTCAGTGACAGGGGAATCAGGGGGGTCAGTGACAGGGGAATCAGGGGTCAGTGACAGGGGGAATCAGGGGGCAGTGATGGGGGAATCAGGGGGGTCAGTGACAGGGGGAATAAGGGGGCAGTGATGGGGGAATCAGGGGGGCAGTGAAAGGGGGAATCATGGGGGCAGTGACGGGGGAAACAGGGGGTCAGTGACAGGGGGAATCAGGGGGGCAGTGACAGGGGGAATCAGGGGGGCAGTGACAGGGGAATCCAGGGGGGCAGTGACAGGGGAATCAGGGGGGGCAGTGACAGGGGAATCAGGGGGGGCAGTGACAGGGGAATCAGGGGTCAGTGACAGGGGGAATCAGGGGGGCAGTGACAGGGGAGTCAGGTGTCAGTGACGGGGGAATCAGGGGGCAGTGACAGGGGGATTCAGGGGGCAGTGACAGGGGGAATCAGGGGGCAGTGGCAGGAGGAATCAGGGGGTGCAGTGACAGGGGAAACAGGGGGGACAGTGACAGGGGAATCAGGGGTGGCGTGACAGGGGGAATCGGGGGTCACTGACAGGGGGTCAGTGACAGGGGATCGGGGGGTCAGTGACAGTGGGAATCAGGGGGGGCAGTGACAGTGGAATCAAGGGGCAGTAACAGGGGGTATCAGGGGTGTCACTGACGGGGGAGTCAGGGGGGCAGTGACAGGGGGAATCAGAGGGGCAGTGACGGGGGAATCAAGGGGCAGTGACAGGGGGAATCAGGGGTGTCACTGACGGGGGAGTCAGGGGGGCAGTGACAGGGGGAAACAGGGGGGCAGTGATGGGGGAATCAGGGGGGTCAGTGACAGGGGGAATCAGGGGGTTAGTGACAGGGGGAATCAGGGGGGCAGTGATAGAGAGAATCAGTGGGGCAGTGACGGGGGAATCAGGGGGGACAGTGACAGGGGGAATCAGGGGGGCAGTGACGGTGGAATCAGGGGAGTCAGTGACGGGGAATCAGAGGGGCAGTGACGGGGGAATCAGGGGGTCAGTGACAGGGGGAATCAGGGGGGCAGTGACGGGGGGTCAGGGGGGCAGTGACAGGGGAAATCAGGGGGGCAGTGATGGCGGAATCAGGGGGGTCAGTGACGGGGGAATCAGGGGGGTCAGTGACGGGGGAATCAGCAAGGCAGTGACAGGGGGAATCAGGGGGTCACTGACAGGGGGAATCAGGGGGTCAGTGACAGAGGGAATCAGGGGGGTAATGACAGAGGGAATCAGGGGGGCAGTGACAGGGGAATCAGGGGAGTCAGTGACAGGGGGAATCAGTGGGGCAGTGACAGGAGGAATCATAGGGGCAATGACAGAGGGAATCAGGGGGGCAGTGACAGGGGAATCAGGGGAGTCAGTGACAGGGGGAATCAGGGGGTCAGTGACAGGGGGAATCAGGGGGGCAGTGACAGAGGGAATCAGGGGGGCAGTGACGGGGGAATCAGGGGGGATAGTGACGGGGGAATCAGGGGGGCAGTGACAGGGGGAAGCAGGGGGGTCAGTGACAGGGGGAATCAGGGGGGCAGTGACAGGGGGAATCAGGGGGGCAGTGATGGCGGAATCAGGGGGGTCAGTGAAGGGGGAATCAGGGGGGTCAGTGATGGGGAATCAGGGGGGTCAGTGACAGGGGGAATCAGGGAGGACTGTGACAGGGGGGCAGTGACAGGGGGAATCAGGGGGGCAGTGACAGGGGGAATCAGGGGGGTCAGTGACAGGGGGAATTAGCGGGTCACTGACGGGGGAATCAGGGGGTCAGTGACAGGGGGAATCAGGGGGTCAGTGACGGGGGAAGCAGGGGGCAGTGACAGGAGGAATCAGGGGGTCAGTGACAGGGGAATCAGGGGGGCAGTGACAGGGGAATCACGGGGCAGTGACAGAGGGAATCAGGGGGGCAGCGACAGGGGGAATCAGGGGGGCAGTGACGGGGGAACCAGGGGGGACAGTGACGGGGGAAACAGGGGGGCAGTGATGGGGGAATCAGGGGGGTCAGTGAGAGGGGAAATCAGGGGGATCTGTGATAGGGGGAATCATGGGGGCAGTGACAGGGGTAATCAGGGGGGCCAGTGACAGGGGGAATCAGGGGGGTCACTGACAGGGGGAATCAGGGGGGTCAGTGACAGGGGTAATCAGGGGGGTCAGTGACAGGGGGAATCAGGGGGTCAGTGACAGGGGGAATCAGGGGGTACAGTGACAGGGGGAATCAGCGGGGTCACTGACAGGGGATTCAGGGGGGTCAGTGACAGGGGGAATCAGGGGGTCACTGACAGGGGGCAGTAACAAGGGGTATCAGGGGTGTCAGTGACAGGGGGAATCAGGGGGTTCAGTGACAGGGGTATAAGGGGGGCAGTAACAGTGGGTGTCAGGGGGGTCAGTGATGGGTGAATCAGGGTGGTCAGTGACGGGGGAATCAGAGGGGCAGTGACAGGGGGAATCAGGGGGGCAGTGATGGGGGAATCGGGGGGACAGTGACAGGGGGAATCAGGGGCGCAGTGATGGGGGAATCAGGGGCGTCAGTGACAGGGGAATCTGGGGGGTCAGTGTTAGAGGGAATCAGGGGGTCAGTGACAGGGGAATCAGGGGGGACAGTGACAGGGGGAATCATGGTGGCAGTGACAGGGGGAATCAGGGGGGTCAGTGACAGGAGGAATGAGGGGGATCAGTGACAGGGGGAATCAGGGGGTTAGTGACAGGGGCATCAGGGGGGCAGTGACAGGGGAGTCAGGGGGCAGTGACAGGGGGAATCAGGGGGGCAGTGACAGGGGAATTAGGGGGCATTGACAGGGGAATCAGGGGGCAGTGACGGGGGAATCAGGGGGACAGTGACAGGGGGAATCAGGGGGGCAGTGACAGGGGGAGTCATGGGGGCAGTGACGGGGAATCAGGGGGTCAGTGACGGGGGCATCAGGGGGGTCAGTGACAGGGTGGTCAGGGGGGCAGTGACAGGGGAATCAGGGGGGTCAGTGACAGGGGAATCAGGGGGGCAGTGATAGGGGGAATCATGGGGGCAGTGACGGGGAAACAGGGGTTCAGTGACGGGGTAATCAGGGGGGTCAGGGGTTTCAGGGTGGCAGTGACAGGGGAATCAGGGGGGCAGTGACAGGGGAATCAGGGGCAGTGACAGTGGAATCAGGGGGCAGTGATGGGGGAATCAGGGGGGCAGTGACAGGGGGAATCAGGGGGGCAGTGACAGGGGGAATCAGGGGGTCAGTTACAGGGGAATCAGGGGGACAGTGACAGGGGAATCAGGGGGCAGTGACAGGGGAATCAGGGGGCAGTGACAGGGGGAATCCGGGGGGCAGTGACAGAGGGAATCAGGGGGGCAGTGACAGGGGAATCAGGGGAGTCAGTGACAGGGGGAATCAGGGGAGTCAGTCACAAGGGGAAACAGTGGGGCAGTGACAGGAGGAATCATGGAGGCAGTGACAGAGGGAATCAGGGGGGCAGTGACAGGGGAATCAGGGGAGTCAGTGACAGGGGAATCAGGGGGTCAGTGACGGGGGAACCAGGGGGGTCAGTGACGGGGGTATCAGGAAGACAGTGACAGGCGGAATCAGGGGGTCACTGACAGGGGGAATCAGTGGGTCAGTGACAGGGGGAATCAGGGGGATAGTGACAGGGGAATCAGGGGAGTCAGTGACAGGGGGAATCAGGGGGTCACTGACAGAGGGAATCAGGGGGGCAGTGACAGGGGAATCAGGGGAGTCAGTGACAGGGGGAATCAGGGGGTCAGTGACAGGGGGAATCAGGGGGGCAGTGATAGACGGAATCAGGGGGGCAGTGACTGGGGAATCAGGGGGGACAGTGACGGGGGAATCAGGAGGGGCAGTGACAGGGGGAATCAGGGGGGTCAGTGACAGGGGGAATCAGGGGGGCAGTGACGGTGGAATCAGGGGAGTCAGTGACGGGGAATCAGAGGGGCAGTGACGGGGGAATCAGGGGGTCAGTGACAGCGGGAATCAGCGGGGCAGTGACGGGGGAATCAGGGGGGATAGTGACAGCGGGAATCAGTGGGGCAGTGACAGGGGGAATCAGGGGGGTCAGTGACAGGGGGAATCAGGGGGGCAGTGACGGTGGAATCAGGGGAGTCAGTGACGGGGAATCAGAGGGGCAGTGACGGGGGAATCAGGGGGTCAGTGACAGGGGGAATCAGCGGGGCAGTGACGGGGGAATCAGGGGGGATAGTGACAGCGGGAATCAGGGAGGCAGTGACAGGGGGAATCAGGGGGGTCAGTGACAGGGGGAATCAGGGGGGCAGTGACAGGGGAATCAGGGGAGTCAGTGACAGGGGGAATCAGGGGGTCAGTGACAGGGAGAATCAGTGGGGCAGTGACGGGGGAATCATGGGGGACAGTGACAGGGGGAATCAGGGGGGAAGTGACAGCGGGAATCAGGGTGGTCAGTGACAGGGGGAATCAGGGGGGCAGTGACGGTGGAATCAGGGGAGTCAGTGACGGGGAATCAGAGGGGCAGTGACGGGGAATCAGGGGTTCAGTGACAGGGGGAATCAGGGGGGCAGTGACGGGGGGTCAGGGGGGCAGTGACAGGGGAAATCAGAGGGGCAGTGATGGCGGAATCAGGGGGATCAGTGACGGGGGAATCAGGGGGGTCAGTGACAGGGGGAATCAGGGGGTCAGTGACAGAGGGAATCAGGGGGGTAGTGACAGGCGAATCAGGGGGGCAGTGACAGGCGAATCAGGGGAGTCAGTGACAGGGGGAATCAGTGGGGCAGTGACAGGAGGAATCATAGGGGCAATGACAGAGGGAATCAGGGGGGCAGTGACAGGGGAATCAGGGGAGTCAGTGACAGGGGGAATCAGGGGGTCAGTGACAGGGGGAATCAGGGGGGCAGTGACAGAGGGAATCAGGGGGGCAGTGACGGGGGAATCAGGGGGGATAGTGACAGGGGGAATCAGGGGGCAGTGACAGGGGGAAGCAGGGGGGTCAGTGACAGGGGGAATCAGGGGGGCAGTGACAGGTGGAATCAGGGGGGCAGTGATGGCGCAATCAGGGGGGTCAGTGAAGGGGGAATCAGGGGGGTCAGTGATGGGGGAATCAGGGGGGTCAGTGACAGGGTGAATCAGGGAGGACTGTGACAGGGGGGCAGTGACAGGGGGAATCAGGGGGGCAGTGACAGGGGGAATCAGGGGGGTCAGTGACAGGGGAATTAGCGGGTCACTGACGGGGGAATCAGGGGGTCAGTGACAGGGGGAATCAGGGGGTCAGTGACGGGGGCAGCAGGGGGCAGTGACAGGAGGAATCAGGGGGTCATTGCCAGGGGAATCAGGGGGGCAGTGACAGGGGAATCACGGGGCAGTGACAGAGGGAATCAGGGGGGCAGCGACAGGGGGAATCAGGGGGGCAGTGACGGGGGAACCAGGGGGGACAGTGACAGGGGGAATCAGGGGGGCAGTGATGGGG
This sequence comes from Somniosus microcephalus, assembly GCF_052327205.1. Lineage (NCBI taxonomy): Eukaryota > Metazoa > Chordata > Chondrichthyes > Squaliformes > Somniosidae > Somniosus > Somniosus microcephalus. The sequence continues at coordinate 79,796,164 of NC_140999.1, read as the reverse complement.
GAATCAGGGGGGTCAGTGACAGGGGAAATCAGGGGGATCTGTGACAGGGGGAATCATGGGGGCAGTGACAGGGGTAATCAGGGGGGTCAGTGACAGGGGGAATCAGGGGGGTCACTGACAGGGGGAATCAGGGGGGTCAGTGACAGGGGGATTCAGGGGGGCAGTGACAGGGGGAATCGGGGGTCAGTGACAGGGGAATCAAGGGGGCAGTGACAGGGGAATCAGGGGGGCAGTGTCAGGGGAATCAGGGGGCAGTGACAGGGGAATCAGGGGGCAGTGACGGGGTAATCAGGGGGGCAGTGACAGGGGGAATCAGGGGGGCAGTGACAGGGGCAATCAGGGTGTCAGTGACAGGGGAATCAGGGGGACAGTGACAGGGGAATCAGGGGGCAGTGAAAGGGGAATCAAGGGGCAGTGACAGGGGGAATCCGGGGGGCAGTGACGGGGGAATCAGGGGGGACAGTGACAGGGATAATCAGGGGGTCAGTGACGGGGGAATCAGGGGGGTCAGTGACAGGGGGAATCGGGGGGTCAGTGACAGGGGGAATCAGGGGGGCAGTGATAAGGGGAATCATGGGGGCAGTGATGGGGGAATCAGTGGGGCAGTGACAGGGGGAATCATGGGGGCAGTGACGTGGGAATCAGGGGGTCAGTGACGGGGGGAATCAGGGGGGTCAGTGACAGGGGAATCAGGGGGCAGTGACGGGGGAATCAGGGGGGTCAGTGACAGGGGAATCAGGGGGGTCAGTGACAGGGGAATCAGGGGGGTCAGTGACAGGGGAATCAGGGGGCAGTGACAGGGGAATCAGGGTCAGTGACAGGGGAATCAGGGGGCAGTGACGGGGGAATCAGGGGGGTCAGTGACAGGGGGAATAAGGGGGCAGTGACGGGGGAATCAGGGGGGCAGTGACAGGGGGAATCAGGGGGTCAGTGACAGGGGGAATCAGGGGGGCAGTGACAGAGGGAATCAGGGGGGCAGTGACGGGGGAATCAGGGGGGATAGTGACAGGGGGAATCAGGGGGGTAGTGACAGGGGGAAGCAGGGGGGTCAGTGACAGGGGGAATCAGGGGGGCAGTGACAGGTGGAATCAGGGGGGCAGTGATGGCGCAATCAGGGGGGTCAGTGAAGGGGGAATCAGGGGGGTCAGTGATGGGGGAATCAGGGGGGTCAGTGACAGGGTGAATCAGGGAGGACTGTGACAGGGGGGCAGTGACAGGGGAATCAGGGGGGCAGTGACAGGGGGAATCAGGGGGGTCAGTGACAGGGGAATTAGCGGGTCACTGACGGGGGAATCAGGGGTCAGTGACAGGGGGAATCAGGGGGTCAGTGACGGGGGCAGCAGGGGGCAGTGACAGGAGGAATCAGGAGGTCATTGCCAGGGGAATCAGGGGGGCAGTGACAGGGAATCACGGGGGCAGTGACAGAGGGAATCAGGGGGGCAGCGACAGGGGAATCAGGGGGTCAGTGACGGGGGAACCAGGGGGACAGTGACAGGGGGAATCAGGGGGGCAGTGATGGGGGAATCAGGGGGGTCAGTGACAGGGGAAATCAGGGGGATCTGTGACAGGGGGAATCATGGGGGCAGTGACAGGGGTAATCAGGGGGGTCAGTGACAGGGGGAATCAGGGGGGTCACTGACAGGGGGAATCAGGGGGGTCAGTGACAGGGGGATTCAGGGGAATCGGGGGTCAGTGACAGGGGAATCAAGGGGGCAGTGACAGGGGAATCATGGGGACAGTGTCAGGGGAATCAGGGGGCAGTGACAGGGGAATCAGGGGGCAGTGACGGGGTAATCAGGGGGGCAGTGACAGGGGGAATCAGGGGGGCAGTGACAGGGGGAATCAGGGTGTCAGTGACAGGGGAATCAGGGGGACAGTGACAGGGGAATCAGGGGGCAGTGACAGGGGAATCAGGGTGTCAGTGACAGGGGAATCAGGGGGACAGTGACAGGGGAATCAGGGGGACAGTGACAGGGGAATCAGGGGGCAGTGACAGGGGGAATCAGGGTGTCAGTGACAGGGGAATCAGGGGGACAGTGACAGGGGAATCAAGGGGCAGTGACAGGGGGAATCCGGGGGGCAGTGACGGGGGAACCAGGGGGGACAGTGACAGGGATAATCAGGGGGTCAGTGACGGGGGAATCAGGGGGGTCAGTGACAGGGGGAATCGGGGGGTCAGTGACAGGGGGAATCAGGGGGGCAGTGATAGGGGAATCATGGGGGCAGTGATGGGGGAATCAGTGGGGCAGTGACAGTGGGAATCATGGGGGCAGTTACGTGGGAATCAGGGGGTCAGTGACGGGGGGAATCAGGGGGTCAGTGACAGGGGGAATCAGGGGGTCAGTGACGGGGGAATCAGGGGGGTCAGTGACAGGGGGAATCAGGGGGGTCACTGACAGGGGGAATCAGGAGGGTCAGTGACAGGGGGATTCAGGGGGGCAGTGACAGGGGGAATCAGGGGGTCAGTGACAGGGGAATCAGGGGGGCAGTGACAGGGGAATCAGGGGGGCAGTGACAGGGGAATCAGGGGGGCAGTGACAGGGGAATCAGGGGGCAGTGACGGGGGAATCAGGGGGCAGTGACAGGGGGACAGTGACAGGGGGAATCAGGGGGCAGTGACAGGGGAACCAGGGGTGACAGTGACAGGGGGAAACAGGGGGGCAGTGATGGGGGAATCAGGGGGGTCAGTGACAGGGGAAATCAGGGGGATCTGTGAAAGGGGGAATCAGGGGGGTCAGAGACAGGGGGAATCAGGGGGGTCACTGACAGGGGGAATCAGGGGGGTCAGTGACAGGGGGATTCAGGGGGGCAGTGACAGGGGGAATCAGGGGGTCAGTGACGGGGAATCAGGGGGGCAGTGACAGGGGAATCAGGGGGGCAGTGACAGGGGAATCAGGGGGCAGTGACAGGGGAATCAGGGGGCAGTGACAGGGGAATCAGGGGGCAGTGACGGGGGAATCAGGGGCCAGTGACAGGGGGAATCAGGGGGGCAGTGACAGGGGGAATCAGGGTGTCAGTGACAGGGGAATCATGGAGGCAGTGACGGGGGAATCAGGGGGTCAGTGACAGGGGGAATCATGGGGGCAGTGACGTGGGAATCAGGGGGTCAGTGGCGGGGGGAATCAGGGGGGTCAGTGACAGGGGAATCAGGGGGCAGTGACGGGGGAATCAGGGGGGTCAGTGACAGGGGAATCAGGGGGGTCAGTGACAGGGGAATCAGGGGGGCAGTGACGGGGGAATCAGGGGTCAGTGACAGGGGGAATCAGGGGGGTCAGTGACAGGGGGAATAAGGGGGCAGTGATGGGGGAATCAGGGGGGCAGTGACAGGGGGAATCATGGGGGCAGTGATGGGGGAAACAGGGGGTCAGTGACAGGGGGAATCAGGGGGGTCAGTGTCAGGGGAATCAGGGGGGGCAGTGTCAGGGGAGTCAGGTGTCAGTGACAGGGGGAATCAGGGGGCAGTGACAGGGGGAATCAGGGGGCAGTGACAGGGGGAATCAGGGGGCTGTGACGGGGGAATCAGGGGGCAGTGACAGGGGGAATCAGGGGGACAGTGACAGGGGGAATCAGGGGGCAGTGACGGGGGAACCAGGGGGGACAGTGACAGGGGGAAACAGGGGGGCAGTGATGGGCGAATCAGGGGGGTCAGTGACAGGGGAAATCAGGGGGATCTGTGACAGGGGGAATCATGGGGGCAGTGACAGGGGTAATCAGGGGGGTCAGTGACAGGGGGAATCAGGGGGGTCACTGACAGGGGGAATCAGGGGGGTCACTGACAGGGGGAATCAGGGGGGTCAGTGACAGGGGTAATCAGGGGGGTCAGTGACAGGGGGAATCAGGGGGTCAGTGACAGGGGGAATCAGGGGGGACAGTGACAGGGGGAATCATGGGGGCAGTGACAGGGGGAATCAGGGGGGTCAGTGACAGGGGGAATCAGCGGGGTCACTGACAGGGGATTCAGGGGGGTCAGTGACAGGGGCATCAGGGGGTCACTGACAGGGGGCAGTAACAAGGGGTATCAGGGGGGTCAGTGACAGGGGAATCAGGGGGTTCAGTGACGGGGGTATAAGGGGGGCAGTAACAGTGGGTGTCAGGGGGGTCAGTGATGGGTGAATCAGGGGGGTCAGTGACGGGGGAATCAGAGGGGCAGTGACAGGGGGAATCAGGGGGGCAGTGATGGGGGAATCGGGGGGACAGTGACAGGGGGAATCAGGGGCGCAGTGATGGGGGAATCAGGGGCGTCAGTGACAGGGGAATCTGGGTGGTCAGTGTCAGAGGGAATCAGGGGGTCAGTGACAGGGGAATCAGGGGGGACAGTGACAGGGGGAATCATGGGGGCAGTGACAGGGGAATCAGGGGGGTCAATGACAGGGGGAATGAGGGGGATCAGTGACAGGGGAATCAGGGGGTTAGTGATAGGGCATCAGGGGGGCAGTGACAGGGGAATCAGGGGGCAGTGACAGGGGAAGCAGGGGGGCAGTGACAGGGGAATCAGGGGGCATTGACAGGGGAATCAGGGGGCAGTGACGGGGAATCAGGGGGACAGTGACAGGGGGAATCAGGGGGGCAGTGACAGGGGGAGTCATGGGGGCAGTGACGGGGAATCAGGGGGTCAGTGACGGGGGCATCAGGGGGGTCAGTGACAGGGTGGTCAGGGGGGCAGTGACAGGGGAATCAGGGGGGTCAGTGACAGGGGAGTCAGGGGGGCAGTGATAGGGGGAATCATGGGGGCAGTGACGGGGAAACAGGGGTTCAGTGATGGGGTAATCAGGGGGGTCTGTGTCAGGGGGTTCAGGGTGGCAGTGACAGGGGAATCAGGGGGGCAGTGACAGGGGAATCAGGGGCAGTGACAGGGGAATCAGGGGGCAGTGATGGGGGAATCAGGGGGGCAGTGACATGGGGAATCAGGGGGGCAGTGACAGGGGGAATCAGGGGGTCAGTTACAGGGGAATCAGGGGGACAGTGACAGGGGAATCAGGGGGCAGTGACAGGGGAATCAGGGGGCAGTGACAGGGGGAATCCGGGGGGCAGTGACAGAGGGAATCAGTGGGGCAGTGACAGGGGAATCAGGGGAGTCAGTGACAAGGGGAAACAGTGGGGCAGTGACAGGAGGAATCATGGAGGCAGTGACAGAGGGAATCAGGGGGCAGTGACAGGGGAATCAGGGGAGTCAGTGACAGGGGGAATCAGGGGGTCAGTGACGGGGGAACCAGGGGGGTCAGTGACGGGGAATCAGGGGGGCAGTGACAGAGGGAATCAGGGGGGCAGTGACAGGGGAATCAGGGGGGCAGTGATAGACGGAATCAGGGGGGCAGTGACGGGGGAATCAGGGGGGACAGTGACGGGGGAATCAGGGGGGCAGTGACAGGGGAATCAGGGGCAGTGACAGGGGAATCAGGGGGCAGTGACGGGGAATCAGGGGGCAGTGACAGGGGGACAGTGACGGGGGAATCAGGGGGAAGTGACAGGGGAACCAGGGGGGACAGTGACAGGGGGAAACAGGGGGGCAGTGATGGGGAATCAGGGGGGTCAGTGACAGGGGAAATCAGGGGGATCTGTGACAGGGGGAATCATGGGGGCAGTGACAGGGGTAATCAGGGGGGTCAGTGACAGGGGGAATCAGGGGGGTCACTGACAGGGGGAATCAGGGGGGTCAGTGACAGGGGGATTCAGGGGGGCAGTGACAGGGGGAATCAGGGGGTCAGTGACAGGGGAATCAGGGGGGCAGTGACAGGGGAATCAGGGGGGCAGTGACAGGGGAATCAGGGGGCAGTGACAGGGGAATCAGGGGGCAGTGACGGGGGAATCAGGGTGGCAGTGACAGGGGGAATCAGGGGGGCAGTGACAGGGGGAATCAGGGTGTCAGTGACAGGGGAATCAGGGGGACAGTGACAGGGGAATCAGGGGGCAGTGAAAGGGGAATCAAGGGGCAGTGACAGGGGGAATCCGGGGGGCAGTGACGGGGGAATCAGGGGGGACAGTGTCAGGGATAATCAGGGGGTCAGTGATGGGGGAATCAGGGGGGTCAGTGACAGGGGGAATCGGGGGGTCAGTGACAGGGGGAATCAGGGGGGCAGTGACGGGGGAATCATGGGGGCAGTGACGGGGGAATCAGGGAGGCAGTGACAGGGGGAATCATGGGGGCAGTGACAGGGGTAATCAGGGGGGTCAGTGACAGGGGAATCAGGGGGTCACTGACAGTGGGAATCAGGGGGGTCAGTGACAGGGGGATTCAGGGGGGCAGTGACAGGGGGAATCAGGGGGTCAGTGATGGGGAATCAGGGGGGCAGTGACAGGGGAATCAGGGGGGGCAGTGACAGGGGAATCAGGGGGCAGTGACAGGGGAATCAGGGGGCAGTGACGGGGGAATCAGGGGGGTCAGTGACAGGGGGAATCGGGGGGTCAGTGACAGGGGGAATCAGGGGGGCAGTGACAGGGGGAATCATGGGGGCAGTGACGGGGGAATCAGGGGGGCAGTGACAGGGGGAATCATGGGGGCAGTGACGTGGGAATCAGGGGGTCAGTGACAGGGGGAATCAGGGGGGTCAGTGACAGGGGAATCAGGGGGGTCAGTGACAGGGGAATCAGGGGGTCAGTGACGGGGAATCAGGGGGCAGTGACGGGGGAATCAGGGGGGTCAGTGACAGGGGGAATAAGGGGGCAGTGATGGGGGAATCAGGGGGGCAGTGACAGGGGGAATCATGGGGGCAGTGATGGGGGAAACAGGGGGTCAGTGACAGGGTGAATCAGGGGGGTCAGTGTCAGGGGGATTCAGGGGGGCAAGTGACAGGGGAATCCAGGGGGTCAGTGACAGGGGAATCAGGGGGGGCAGTGACAGGGGAATCAGGGGGGGCAGTGACAGGGGAATCAGGGGTCAGTGACAGGGGGAATCAGGGGGGCAGTGACAGGGGAGTCAGGGGGCAGTGACAGGGGGAATCAGGGGGCAGTGACAGGGGAGTCAGGGGGCAGTGACAGGGGGAATCAGGGGGGCAGTGACAGGGGGAATCAGGGGTCAGTGACAGGGGAATCAGGGGGTCAGTGACAGGGGGAATCAGGGGGGCAGTGACAGGGGAGTCAGGGGTCAGTGACAGGGGAATCAGGGGGCAGTGACAGGGGCAATCAGGGGGCAGTGGCAGGAGGAATCAGGGGTGCCGTGACAGGGGAAACAGGGGGGACAGTGACAGGGGAATCAGGGGTGGCGTGACAGGGGGAATCAGTGGTCACTGACAGGGGTCAGTGACAGGGGATCGGGGGTCAGTGACAGGGGGAATCAGGGGGGGCAGTGACAGGGGGAATCAGGGGGGTCAGTGACAGGGGAATCATGGGGGCAGTGACAGGGGTAATGAGGGGGTCAGTGACAGGGGGAATCAGGGGTCACTGACAGGGGAAATCAGGGGGGTCAGTGACAGGGGGATTCAGGGGGGTCTGTGACAGGGGGAATCATGGGGGCAGTGACAGGGGTAATGAGGGGGGTCAGTGACAGGGGGAATCAGGGGTCACTGACAGGGGAATCAGGGGGGTCAGTGACAGGGGGATTCAGGGGGGCAGTGACAGGGGGAATCAGGGGGTCAGTGACAGGGGAATCAGGGGGGCAGTGACAGGGGAATCAGGGGGGCAGTGACAGGGGAATCAGGGGGCAGTGACAGGGGAATCAGGGGGCAGTGACGGGGAATCAGGGGGCAGTGACAGGGGGAATCAGGGGGACAGTGACAGGGGAATCAGGGGGGCAGTGACAGGGGAATCAGGGGGCAGTGACAGGGGAATCAGGGGGCAGTGACGGGGGAATCAGGGGGGTCAGTGACAGGGGAATCAGGGGGGTCACTGACAGGGGGAATCAGGGGGGTCAGTGACAGGGGTAATCAGCGGGGTCAGTGACAGGGGGAATCAGGGGGTCAGTGACAGGGGGAATCAGGGGGGACAGTGAAAGGGGGAATCATGGGGGCAGTGACAGGGGGAATCAGGGGGGCAGTGACAGGGGAATCAGGGGGCAGTGACAGGGGAATCAGGGGGCAGTGACGGGGAATCAGGGGGCAGTGACAGGGGGACAGTGACGGGGGAATGAGGGGGAAGTGACAGGGGAACCAGGGGGGACAGTGACAGGGGGAAACAGGGGGGCAGTGATGGGGGAATCAGGGGGGTCAGTGACAGGGGAAATCAGGGGGATCTGTGACAGGGGGAATCATGGGGGCAGTGACAGGGGTAATCAGGGGGGTCAGTGACAGGGGGAATCAGGGGGGTCACTGACAGGGGGAATCAGGGGGGTCAGTGACAGGGGGATTCAGGGGGGCAGTGACAGGGGGAATCAGGGGGTCAGTGACAGGGGAATCAGGGGGGCAGTGACAGGGGAATCAGGGGGCAGTGACAGGGGAATCAGGGGGCAGTGACAGGGGAATCAGGGGGCAGTGACGGGGGAATCAGGGTGGCAGTGACAGGGGGAATCAGGGGGGCAGTGACAGGGGGAATCAGGGTGTCAGTGACAGGGGAATCAGGGGGACAGTGACAGGGGAATCAGGGGGCAGTGAAAGGGGAATCAAGGGGCAGTGACAGGGGGAATCCGGGGGGCAGTGACGGGGGAATCAGGGGGGACAGTGTCAGGGATAATCAGGGGGTCAGTGATGGGGGAATCAGGGGGGTCAGTGACAGGGGGAATCGGGGGGTCAGTGACAGGGGGAATCAGGGGGGCAGTGACGGGGGAATCATGGGGGCAGTGACGGGGAATCAGGGAGGCAGTGACAGGGGGAATCATGGGGGCAGTGACAGGGGTAATCAGGGGGGTCAGTGACAGGGGGAATCAGGGGGGTCACTGACAGTGGGAATCAGGGGGGTCAGTGACAGGGGATTCAGGGGGGCAGTGACAGGGGGACTCAGGGGGTCAGTGACGGGGAATCAGGGGGGCAGTGACAGGGGAATCAGGGGGGCAGTGACAGGGGAATCAGGGGGCAGTGACAGGGGAATCAGGGGGCAGTGACGGGGGAATCAGGGGGGTCAGTGACAGGGGGAATCGGGGGGTCAGTGACAGGGGGAATCAGGGGGGCAGTGACAGGGGGAATCATGGGGGCAGTGACGGGGGAATCAGGGGGGCAGTGACAGGGGGAATCATGGGGGCAGTGACGTGGGAA
>NC_140999.1:79664361-79786545 GCF_052327205.1 Somniosus microcephalus | reverse complement strand
TGATTCCCCTGTCACTGTCCCCCCGATTCCCCCATCACTGCCCCCTGATTCCCCTGTCACTGCCCCCTGATTCCCCTGTCACTGCCCCCCTGATTCCCTGTCACTGACCCCCTGATTCCCCTGTCACTGCCCCCTGAATCCCCCTGTCACTGACTCCCCCTGATTCCCCCTGTCAGTGACCCCCTGATTCCCCTGTCACTGGCCCCCTGATTACCCCTGTCACTGCCCCATGATTCCCCCTATCACAGATCCCCTGATTTCCCCTGTCACTGACCCCCCTGATTCCCCCATCACTGCCCCCTGTTTCCCCCGTCACTGTCCCCCCTGTTCCCCGTCACTGCCCCCCTGATTCCCTCTGTCACTGCCCGTGATTCCCCTGCCACTGCCCCCCTGATTCCCCTGTCACTGACCCCCTGATTCCTCCTGTCACTGCCCCTGCTTCCCCCGTCACTGACCCCTGATTCCCCCTGTCACTGACCCCTGATTCCCCGTCAGTGACCCGCTAATTCCCCCTGTCACTGACCCCCCTGATTCCCCCTGTCACTGCCCCCCTGATTCCCCCTGTCACTGACCCCCCTGATTCCCCATCACTGACCCCCTGATTCCCCCTTCACTGACCCCCCTGATTCCGCATCACTGCCCCCTGATTCCCCTGTCACTGCCCCCCTGCTTCCCCCTGTCACTGCCCCCCTGATTCCCCTGTCACTATCCCACCTGATTCCCCCGTCACTGCCCCCTGATTCCCTCTGTCACTGCCCCCCTGATTCCCCTGTCACTGACCCCCTGATTCCCCCTGTCACTGACTCCCCTGATTCCCCTGTCACTGCCCCCCTGATTCCCTCTGTCATTGCCCCTATGATTCCTCCTGTCACTGCCCCACTGATTCCCCCTGTCACTGCCCCCCTGATTCCCTCTGTCACTGACCCCCTGAATCCCCTGTCAGTGACCCCCTGATTTCCCTGTCACTGCCCCCCTGACCCCCCGTCACTGCCCCCCTGATTCCCCCTGTCACTGACTCCCTGATTCACCGTCACTACCCCCTGATTCCCCTGTCACTGACCCCCCTGATTCCCCCTTTCTCTGCCCCCCCTGATTCCCCCTGTCACTGTCCCCCTGATTCCCCGTCACCTGCCCCACTGATTCTCTTCTATCACTGCCCCCCTGATTCCCCTGTCACTAACCCCCTGATTCCCCCTGTCACTGACTCCCCTGATTCCCCCATCACTGCCCCCTGTTTCCCCCGTCGCTGTCCCCCCTGGTTCCCCCGTCACTGCCCCCTGATTCCCCCTGTCGCTGCCCCCCTGATTCCCTCTGTCACTGCCCCGTGGTTCCCCTGTCACTGCCCCCTGATTCCCCTGTCACTGACCCCCTGATTCCTCCTGTCACTGCCCCTGCTTCCCCGTCACTGACCCCCTGATTCGCCTGTCACTGACCCCTGATTCCCCATCAGTGACCCGCTAATTCCCCTGTAACTGACCCCCTGATTCCCCTGTCACTGCCCCCTGATTCCCCCAGTCACTGCCCCCTGATTCCCCCATCACTGCCCCTGATTCCCCTGTCACTGCCCCTGATTCCCCTGTCACTGCCCCCTGATCCCCTGTCACTGCCCCCCTGAACCCCCTGACACTGACCCCCCTGATTCCCCCGTCACTGAACCCCTGTCACTGCCCCCTGATTCCCCTGTCACTGACACCTGACTCCCTGTCACTGCCCCCCTGATTCCCCCTGTCACTGGCCCCTGATTTCCCTGTCACTGCCCCCCCTGATTCCCCTGTCACTGCCCCCCCTGATTCCCCTGTCACTGACCCCCTGGATTCCCCTGTCATTGCCCCCCTGAACCCCCTGACACTGACCCCCCTGATTCCCCCTGTCACTGACCCCCTGTTTCCCCCGTCACTGCCCCATGATTCCCCCTGTCACTGACCCTGATTCCCCTGTCACTGCCCCCCTGATTCCCCTGTCACTGACCCCCCTGATTCCCCTGTCACTGACCCCCCTGATTCCCCCTGTCACTGACACCTGACTCCCCTGTCACTGCCCCCCTGATTCCCCTGTCACTGCCCCCCTGATTCCCCTGTCACTGACACCTGACTCCCCTGTCACTGGCCCCCCTGATTCCCCCTGTCACTGCCCCCCCTGATTCCCCTGTCACTGACCCCCTGGATTCCCCTGTCATTGCCCCCTGAACCCCCTGACACTGACCCCCCTGATTCCCCCTGTCACTGACCCCCTGTTTCCCCCGTCACTGCCCCCATGATTCCCCTGTCACTGCCCCCTGATTCCCCCGTCACTGCCCCCTTATTCCCCCAGTCACTGACCCCCCTGATTCCCCTGTCACTGCCCCCTGATTCCCCCTGTCACTGACACCTGACTCCCCTGTCACTGCCCCCCCTGATTCCCCTGTCACTGCCCCCCTGATTCCCCCTGTCACTGACCCCTGATTCCCCTGTCACTGCCCCCCTGATTCCCCTGTCACTGCCCCCCTGATTCCCCTGTCACTGACCCCCTGGATTCCCTGTCATTGCCCCCCTGAACCCCCTGACACTGACCCCCCTGATTCCCCTGTCACTGACCCCCTGTTTCCCCCGTCACTGCCCCATGATTCCCCCTGTCACTGCCCCCCTGATTCCCCCGTCACTGCCCCCCTGTACTGCCCCATGATTCCCCCTGTCACTGCCCCCCTGATTCCCCCTGTCACTGCCCCCCTGATTCCCTCGTCACTGCCCCCTTATTCCCCCAGTCACTGACCCCCCTGATTCCCCCGTCACTGCCCCCTGATTCCCCCTGTCACTGACACCTGATTCCCCTGTCACTGCCCCCCTGATTCCCCTGTCACTGACACCCCTCATTCCCCTGTCACTGACCCCCCTGATTCCCCTGTCACTGACCCCCTGATTCCCCCGTCACCGCCCCCTGATTCCCCTGTCACTGACCCCCCTGATTCCCTCCGTCACTGACCCCCTGATTCCCACGTCACTGCCCCATGATTCCCCCTGTCACTGCCCCCCTGATTCCCCCGTCACTGCCCCCATGATTCCCCTGTCACTGACACCCTGATTCCCCCTGTCACTGCCCCCCTGATTCCCCCTGTCACTGCCCCCCTGATTCCCCCATCACTGCCCCCTGATTCCCCTGTCACTGCCCCCTGATTCCCCTGTCACTGCCCCCCTGATTCCCCTGTCACTGCCCCCCTGATTCCCCGTCACTGACCCCCTGATTCCCCCTGTCACTGCCCCCCTGAATCCCCCTGTCACTGACCCCCCCTGATTCCCCCTGTCAGTGACCCGCTAATTCCCCCTGTCACTGACCCCCCTGATTCCCCCTGTCACTGCCCCCTGATTCCCCCTGTCACTGCCCCCCTGTCACAGTCCTCCCTGATTCCCCCTGTCACTGACCCCCTGATTCCCCATCACTGACCCCCCTGATTCCCCCTTCACTGACCCCCCTGATTCCGCCATCACTGCCCCCCTGATTCCCCCTGTCACTGCCCCCCTGATTCCCCCTGTCACTGACCCCCCTGCTTCCCCCTGTCACTGCCCCCCTGATTCCCCCTGTCACTATCCCCTCCTGATTCCCCCGTCACTGCCCCCCTGATTCCCTCTGTCACTGCCCCCCTGATTCCCCTGTCACTGACCCCCTGATTCCCCCTGTCACTGACCCCCCTGCTTCCCCCTGTCACTGCCCCCTGATTCCCCCTGTCACTATCCCCCCTGATTCCCCTGTCACTGCCCCCCTGATTCCCTCTGTCACTGCCCCCTGATTCCCCTGTCACTGCCCCACTGATTCCCCCTGTCACTGACTCCCTGATTCCCCTGTCACTGCCCCCTGATTCCCTCTGTCACTACCCCCCTGATTCCCTCTGTCACTGACCCCCTGATTCCCCCTGTCAGTGACCCCCTGATTACCCCTGTCACTGCCTTGCTGATTCCCCGTCACTGACCCCCCTGATTCCCCCGTCACTGACCCCCCTGATTCCGCCATCACTGCCCCCCTGATTTCCCCTGTCACTGCCCCCCTGACCCCCGTCACTGCCCCCCTGATTCCCCTGTCACTGACCCCCTGATTCCCCCGTCACTGCCCCTCTGATTCCCCGTCACTGACTCCCCTGATTCCACCGTCACTGCCCCCCTGATTCCCCCTGTCACTAACCCCCTGATTCCCCCTGTCACTGACTCCCCTGATTCCCCCATCACTGCCCCCCTGTTTCCCCCTGTCACTGTCCCCCCTGCTTCCCCCGTCACTGCCCCCCTGATTCCCCCTGTCAGTGCCCCCCTGACTCCCCCGTCAGTGACACCCCTGATACCCCCTGTTACTGCCCCTTGATTCCCCTGTCACTGCCCACCCTGATTCCCCCTGTCACTGACCCCCCGATCCCCTGTCACTGACCCCCTGTCAGTGACCCCCGATTCCCCCTGTCACGCCACCCCTGATTCCCCTGTCACTGTCCCCCCTGTTTCCCCTGTCACGCCACCCCTGATTCCCCCTGTCACTGCCCCCTGATTCCCCCTGTCACTGCCCCCTGATTCCCCCTGTCACTGACACCTGACTCCCCTGTCACTGCCCCCCTGATTCCCCCTGTCACTGACCCCTGATTCCCCTGTCACTGCCCCCCCTGATTCCCCTGTCACTGCCCCCCCTGATTCCCCTGTCACTGACCCCCTGGATTCCCCTGTCATTGCCCCCCTGAACCCCCTGACACTGACCCCCCTGATTCCCCCTGTCACTGACCCCCTGCTCCCCCGTCACTGCCCCTATGATTCCCCCTGTCACTGCCCCCCTGATTCCCCCGTCACTGCCCCTTATTCCCCCTGTCACTGACCCCTGATTCCCCTGTCACTGACCCCCCTGATTCCCCTGTCACTGACCCCCCTGATTCCCCTGTCACTGACCCCCCTGATTCCCCCGTCACTGCCCCCTGATTCCCCTGTCACTGACCCCCCTGATTCCCCCCGTCACTGACACCCTGATTCCCACGTCACTGCCCCCATGATTCCCCCTGTCACTGCCCCCCTGATTCCACGGTCACTGCCCCCATGATTCCCCTGTCACTGACACCCTGATTCCCCCTGTCACTGCTCCCCTGATTCCCCCTGTCACTGCCCCCCTGATTCCCCCGTCACTGCCCCCTGATTCCCCCTGTCACGGCCCCCCTGAATCCCCCTGTCACTGACCCCCCTGATTCCCCCTGTCAGTGACCCCCCTGATTTCCCCTGTCACTGCCCCCCTGTTTCCCTCTGTCATTGCCCCCCTGTTTCCCCCGTCACTGTCCCCCCTGGTTCCCCGTCACTGCCCCCCTGATTCCCCCTGTCGCTGCCCCCCTGATTCCCTCTGTCACTGCCCCGTGATTCCCCTGTCACTGCCCCCCTGATTCCCCTGTCACTGACCCCCTGATTCCTCCTGTCACTGTCCCCTGCTTCCCCCGTCACTGACCCCCTGATTCCCCCTGTCACTGACCCCCTGATTCCCCCGTCAGTGACCCGCTAATTCCCCCTGTCACTGACCCCCCTGATTCCCCCTGTCACTGCCCTCCTGATTCCCCCTGTCACTGCCCCCCTGTCACATTCCTCCCTGATTCCCCCTGTCACTGACCCCCCTGATTCCCCATCACTGACCCCCCTGATTCCCCCTTCACTGCCCCCCTGATTCCCCCTGTCACTGCCCCCCTGATTCCCCGTCACTGACCCCCCTGCTTCCCCCTGTCACTGCCCTCCTGATTCTCCCTGTCACTACCCCCCCTTGATTCCCCTGTCACTGCCCCCCTGATTCCCTCTGTCACTGCCCCCCTGATTCCCCCTGTCACTGATCCCCTGATTCCCCCTGTCACTGACTCCCCTGATTCCCCTGCCACTGCCCCCCTGATTCCCTCTGTCATTGCCCCTATGATTCCTCCAGTCACTGCCCCACTGATTCCCCCTGTCACTGACTCCCCTGATTCGCCTGTCACTGACTCCCCTGATTCCCCTGTCACTGCCCCCCTGATTCCCTCTGTCACTACCCCCCTGATTCCCTCTGTCACTGACCCCCTGATTCCCCCTGTCAGTGACCCCCTGATTCCCCCTGTCACTGCCTTGCTGATTCCCCCGTCACTGACCCCCCTGATTCCCCCGTCACTGACCCCCCTGATTCCGCCATCACTGCCCCCCTGATTTCCCCTGTCACTGCCCCCCTGACCCCCCGTCACTGCCCCCCTGATTCCCCATGTCACTGACCCCCTGATTCCTCCTGTCACTGCCCCCTGCTTCCCCGTCACTGACCCCCTGATTCCCCCTGTCACTGACCCCCTGATTCCCCCGTCAGTGACCCGCTAATTCCCCCTGTCACTGACCCCCCTGATTCCCCCTGTCACTGCCCCCCTGATTCCCCCTGTCACTGCCCCCCTGTCACAGTCCTCCCTGATTCCCCCTGTCACTGACCCCCCTGATTCCCCATCACTGACCCCCCTGATTCCCCCTTCACTGACCCCCCTGATTCCCCCTTCACTGACCCCCCTGATTCCCCCATCACTGACCCCCCTGATTCCCCCTTCACTGACCCCCCTGATTCCGCCATCACTGCCCCCCTGATTCCCCCTGTCACTGCCCCCCTGATTCCCCCTGTCACTGACCCCCCTGCTTCCCCCTGTCACTGCCCCCCTGATTCCCCCTGTCACTAACTCCCCTGATTCCCCTGTCCCTGCCCCCCTGATTCCCCCTGTCACTGACCCCCTGATTCCCCCGTCACTGACTCCCCTGATTCCCCTGTCACTGCCCCCCTGATTTCCCCTGTCACTGACCCCCCTGCTTCCCCCTGTCACTGCCCCCCTGATTCCCGCTGTCACTATCCCCCCTGATTCCCCCGTCACTGCCCCGCTGATTCCCCCTGTGACTGACCCCCCTGATTCCGCCATCACTGCCCCCCTGATTCCCCCTGTCACTGCCCCCCTGATTCCCCCTGTCACTGACCCCCCTGCTTCCCCCTGTCACTGCCCCCCTGATTCCCCCTGTCACTAACTCCCCTGATTCCCCTGTCCCTGCCCCCCTGATTCCCCCTGTCACTGACCCCCTGATTCCCCCGTCACTGACTCCCCTGATTCCCCTGTCACTGCCCCCCTGATTTCCCCTGTCACTGACCCCCCTGCTTCCCCCTGTCACTGCCCCCCTGATTCCCGCTGTCACTATCCCCCCTGATTCCCCCGTCACTGCCCCGCTGATTCCCCCTGTCACTGACCCCCTGAATCCCCCGTCACTGCCCCTCTGATTTCCCGTCACTGACTCCCCTGATTCCACCGTCACTGCCCCCCTGATTCCCCCTGTCACTGACCCCCCTGATTCCCCCTGTCACTGCCTCTCCTGATTCCCCCGTCACTGTCCCCCCTGATTCCCCGTCACTGCCCCCCTGATTCCGTCTATCACTGCCCCCCTGATTCCCCCTGTCACTGACCCCCTGATTCCCCCTGTCACTGACTCCCCTGATTCCCCTGTCACTGCCCCCCTGATTCCCTCTGTCACTGCCCTCATGATTCCTCCTGTCACTGCCCCACTGATTCCCCTTGTCACTGACTCCCCTGATTCCCCTGTCACTGCCCCCCTGATTCCCTCTGTCACTAGCCCCCGGATTCCCCCTGTCACTGACCCCCTGATTCCCCCTGTCAGTGACCCCCTGATTCCGCCTGTCACTGTCTTCCTGATTCCCCCGTCACTGACCCCCCTGATTCCCCCGTCACTGACCCCCTGATTCCCCCTGTCACTGACTCCCCTGATTCCCCTGTCACTGCCCCCCTGATTCCCTCTGTCACGGCCTCCATGATTCCTCCTGTCACTGCCCCACTGTTTCCCCTTGTCACTGACTCCCCTGATTCCCCCTGTCACTGACTCCCCTGATTCCCCTGTCACTGCCCCCCTGAGTCCCTCTGTCACTGCCCCCCGGATTCACCCTGTCACTGCCCCCTGATTCCCCTGTCACTGCCCCCTGATTCCCCTGTCACTGTCCCCCTGATTCCCCTGTAACTGACCCCCTGATTCCCCGTCACTGCCCCCCTGATTCCCCCTGTCACTGCCCCCCTGATTCCCCCATCACTGCCCCCTGATTCCCCTGCCACTGCTCCTGATTCCCCTGTCACTGCCCCCCTGATTCCCCTGTCACTGCCCCCCTGATTCCCCCTGTCACTGCCCCCCTGATTCCCCCATCACTGCCCCCTGATTCCCCTGTCACTGCCCCTGATTCCCTCTGTCACTGCCCCCATGATTCCTCCTGTCACTGCCCCCTGATTCCCCCTGTCACTATCCCCCCTGATTCTCCCGTCACTGCCCCCCTGATTCCCTCTGTCACTGCCCCCCTGATTCCCCCTGTCACTGACCCCCTGATTCCCCCTGTCACTGACTCCCCTCATTCCCCTGTCACTGACCCCCTGATTCCCTCTGTCATTGCCCCTATGATTCCTCCTGTCACTGCCCCACTGATTCCCCCTGTCACTGACTCCCCTGATTCCCCTGTCACTGCCCCCCTGATTCCCTCTGTCACTACCCCCTGATTCCCTCTGTCACTGACCCCCTGATTCCCCCTGTCAGTGACCCCCTGATTCCCCCTGTCACTGCCTTGCTGATTCCCCCGTCACTGACCCCCCTGATTCCCCCGTCACTGACCCCCCTGATTCCGCCATCACTGCCCCCCTGATTTCCCCTGTCACTGCCCCCCTGACCCCCCGTCACTGCCCCCCTGATTCCCCCTGTCACTGACCCCCTGATTCCCCGTCACTGCCCCTCTGATTCCCCGTCACTGACTCCCCTGATTCCACCGTCACTGCCCCCCTGATTCCCCCTGCCACTGACCCCCCTGATTCCCCCTTTCACTGCCCCCCCTGATTCCCCCTGTCACTGTCCCCCCTGATTCCCCCGTCACTGCCCCACTGATTCCCTCTATCACTGCCCCCCTGATTCCCCCTGTCACTAACCCCCTGATTCCCCCTGTCACTGACTCCCCTGATTCCCCCATCACTGCCGCCCTGTTTCCCCCTGTCACTGTCCCCCCTGCTTCCCCCGTCACTGCCCCCCTGATTCCCCCTGTCACTGCCCCCCTGACTCCCCCGTCAGTGACACCCCTGATACCCCCTGTTACTGCCCCTTGATGCCCCTGTCACTGCCCCCCCGATTCCCCCTGTCACTGACCCCCCGATCCCCTGTCACTGACCCCCTGTCAGTGACCCCCGATTCCCCCTGTCACGCCACCCCTGATTCCCCTGTCACTGTCCCCCCTGATTCCCCTGTCACTGCCCCCCCTGATTCCCCTGTCACTGACCCCCTGGATTCCCCTGTCATTGCCCCCCTGAACCCCCTGACACTGACCCCCCTGATTCCCCCTGTCACTGACCCCCTGTTTCCCCCGTCACTGCCCCCATGATTCCCCCTGTCACTGCCCCCCTGATTCCCCCGTCACTGCCCCCTTATTCCCCCTGTCACTGACCCCCCTGATTCCCCCGTCACTGCCCCCTGATTCCCCCTGTCACTGACCCCTGATTCCCCTGTCACTGACCCCCCTGATTCCCCTGTCACTGACCCCCCTGATTCCCCTGTCACTGACCCCCCTGATTCCCCCGTCACTGCCCCCTGATTCCCCTGTCACTGACCCCCCTGATTCCCCCCGTCACTGACCCCCTGATTCCCACGTCACTGCCCCCATGATTCCCCCTGTCACTGCCCCCCTGATTCCCCCATCACTGCCCCCATGATTCCCCTGTCACTGACACCCTGATTCCCCCTGTCACTGCTCCCCTGATTCCCCCTGTCACTGCCCCCCTGATTCCCCCGTCACTGCCCCCTGATTCCCCTGTCACTGCCCCCTGATTCCCCTGTCACTGCCCCCCTGATTCCCCTGTCACTGCCCCCCTGATTCCCCGTCACTGATCCCCTGATTCCCCCTGTCACTGCCCCCCTGAATCCCCCTGTCACTGACCCCCCTGATTCCCCCTGTCAGTGACCCCCCTGATTTCCCCTGTCACTGACCCCCCTGATTCCCCCATCACTGCCCCCCTGTTTCCCCCGTCACTGTCCCCCCTGGTTCCCCCGTCACTGCCCCCCTGATTCCCCCTGTCGCTGCCCCCCTGTCACATTCCTCCCTGATTCCCCCTGTCACTGCCCCCCTGATTCCCCTGTCACTGACCCCCTGATTCCTCCTGTCACTGCCCCCTGCTTCCCCCGTCACTGACCCCCTGATTCCCCCTGTCACTGACCCCCTGATTCCCCCGTCAGTGACCCGCTAATTCCCCCTGTCACTGACCCCCCTGATTCCCCCTGTCACTGCCCTCCTGATTCCCCCTGTCACTGCCCCCCTGTCACATTCCTCCCTGATTCCCCCTGTCACTGACCCCCCTGATTCCCCATCACTGACCCCCCTGATTCCCCCGTCACTGACCCCCTGATTCCCCCTGTCACTGACTCCCCTGATTCCCCTGTCACTGCCCCCCTGATTCCCTCTGTCACGGCCTCCATGATTCCTCCTGTCACTGCCCCACTGTTTCCCCTTGTCACTGACTCCCCTGATTCCCCCTGTCACTGACTCCCCTGATTCCCCTGTCACTGGCCCCCTGAGTCCCTCTGTCACTGCCCCCCGGATTCCCCCTGTCACTGCCCCCTGATTCCCCTGTCACTGCCCCCTGATTCCCCTGTCACTGTCCCCCTGATTCCCCTGTAACTGACCCCCTGATTCCCCCTGTCACTGCCCCCCTGATTCCCCCTGTCACTGCCCCCCTGATTCCCCCATCACTGCCCCCTGATTCCCCTGTCACTGCCCCTGATTCCCCTGTCACTGCCCCCCTGATTCCCCTGTCACTGCCCCCCTGATTCCCCCTGTCACTGCCCCCCTGATTCCCCCATCACTGCCCCCTGATTCCCCTGTCACTGCCCCTGATTCCCTCTGTCACTGCCCCCATGATTCCTCCTGTCAATGTCGCCCCTGATTCCCCCGTCACTGACCCCCTGATTCCCCCTGTCACTGACCCCCTGATTCCCCTGTCACTGCCCCCCTGATTCCCCTGTCACTAACCCCCTGATTCCTCCTGTCAGGCAGGCCCCTGATTCCCCCGTCACTGACCCCCTGATTCCCCTGTCACTGACCGCCTGACCTCCCGTCACTGCCCCCAGATTCCCCTGTCCTGACCCCCTGATTCCCCCTTCACTGCCCCCTGATTCCCCTCTCTGACTCCCTGATTCCACCGTCTCTGACTCCCCTGATTCCACTGCCCCCTGTCACTGCCCCCCTGATTCACACTGTCACGCCCCCCTGATTCCTCCTGTCACTGCCCCCCTGATTCCCTCCTGTCACTGACCCCCTGATTCCCCTCTGTCACTGACCCCCCTGACTCCCGCCTGTCAATCCCCTGCACGCCCCCCTGATTTCCCCTGTCACTGACCCCCCTGCTTCCCCTGTCACTGCCCCCCTGATTTCCGCTGTCACTATCCCCCCCTGATACCACCGTCACTGACCCTCTGATTCCCCGTCACTGACTCCCCTGATTCCACCGTCACTGCCTCTCCTGATTCCCCCGTCACTGTCCCCCCTGATTCCCCGTCACTGCCCCCCTGATTCCCGTCTATCACTGCCCCCCTGATTCCCCCTGTCACTGACCCCCTGATTCCCCCTGTCACTGACTCCCCTGATTCCCCTGTCACTGCCCCCCTGATTCCCTCTGTCACTGCCCTCATGATTCCTCCTGTCACTGCCCCACTGATTCCCCCTGTCACTGACTCCCCTGATTCCCCTGTCACTGCCCCCCTGATTCCCTCTGTCACTACCCCCTGATTCCCCCTGTCACTGACCCCCCTGATTCCCCCTGTCAGTGACCCCCTGATTCCGCCTGTCACTGTCTTCCTGATTCCCCCGTCACTGACCCCCTGATTCCCCCTGTCACTGACTCCCCTGATTCCCGTGTCACTGCCCCCCTGATTCCCTCTGTCATGGCCTCCATGATTCCTCCTGTCACTGCCCCACTGTTTCCCCTTGTCACTGACTCCCCTGATTCCCCCTGTCACTGACTCCCCTGATTCACCTGTCACTGCCCCCCTGATTCCCCCTGTCACTGCCCCCCTGATTCCCCCATCACTGCCCCCTGATTCCCCTGTCACTGCCCTGATTCCCTCTGTCACTGCCCCCATGATTCCTCCTGTCACTGTCGCCCCTGATTCCCCCGTCACTGACCCCCTGATTCCCCCTGTCACTGCCCCCCTGATTCCCCTGTCACTAACCCCCTGATTCCTCCTGTCAGTGCACCCCTGATTCCCCCGTCACTGACCCCCTGATTCCCCCTGTCACTGACCCCCTGACCTCCCGTCACTGCCCCCTGATTCCCCCTGTCACTGACCCCCTGATTCCCCCTTCACTGCCCCTCTGATTCCCCGTCTCTGACTCCCCTGATTCCACCGTCACTGCCCCCCTCATTCACCCTGTCACTGACCCCCCTGATTCACACTGTCACTGCCCCCCTGATTTCTCCTGTCACTGCCCCCCTGATTCCCTCTGACACTGCCCCCCTGATTCCCCTGTCACTGACCCCCTGATTTCCCCTGTCAGTGACACCCTGATTCCCCCTGTCACTGCCTTCCTGATTCCCCGTCATTGAACCCCCCTGATTCCCCCATCACTGAACCCCCTGATTCCCCCGTTACTGCACCCTGATTCCCCTGTCACTGCCCCCCCTGATTCCCCCTGTCACTGACCCCCCCTGACCCTCTGACACTGACCCCCTGTCACTGACCCCTCTGATTGACCTGTCACTGACCCCCCTGATTCCCCTGTCACTTTCCCCCTTTTCCCCTGTCACTGACCCCCTGATTCCTCTGTCACTGACCCCCCTGATTCCCCTGTCACTGCCCCCCTGACCACCCTGTCACTGACCCCCCTGATTCCCCCCGTCACTGACCCCCTGATTCCCCCGTCACTGCCCCCATGACTCCCCCTGTCACTGCCCCCCTGATTCCCCTGTCACTGACCCCCTGATTCCCTATCACTGCCCCCTGATTCCCCTGTCAATGGCCCCTGATTCCCCTGTCACTACCCCCCTGATTCCCCTGTCACTGCCCCCTGATTCCCCTGTCACTGCCCCCATGATGCCCCTGTCACTGCCCCATGATGCCCCATCACTGACCCCTGATTCCCCCTGTCACTGATCCCCCTCACTCCCCCTGTCACTGACGCCCCTGATTCCCCCTGTCACTGCCCCCAAGATTCCCCCTGTCACTGACCCCTGATTCCCCCTGACACTGACCCCCCTGATTCCCCTGTCACTGACCCCCCTGATTCCCCCATCACTGCGCCCCTGATTCCCCCTGTCACTGTCCCCCCGATTCCCCCATCACTGCCCCCCTGATTCCCCCTGTCACTGCCCCTCTGATTCCCCGTCACTGACCCCCCTGATTCCCCCATTCACTGACCCCCCTGATTCCCCTGTTACTGCCCCCTTACCCCTGTTACCCCTGTACTGCCCCCTGTCAGTGACCCCTGGTTCCCCCTGTCACTGACCCCCCTGAATCCCCTGTCAGTGAACCCGCTGATTCCCCCTGTCACTGACCCCCCTGATTCGCCCTGTCACTGCCCCATGATTCCCCCTGTCACTGTCCCCCTGATTCCCCTGTCACTGACCCCCTGATTCCCCCTGTCACTGACCCCCCTGATTATCCCTGTCACTGACCCCCCTGATTCCCCCTGTCACTGACCCCCTGATTCCCCGTCACTAACCCCCTGATTCCCCCTGTCACTGTCCCCCCTGATTCCCCCATCACTGCCCCCCTGATTCCCCTGTCGCTGCCCCCCGATTCCCCCTGTCACTGCCCCCCGATTCCCTCTTTCACTACCCCCCTGATTCCCCTGTCACTGCCTTCTTGATTCCCCTGTCGCTGTCCCCCTGATTCCCCCGTCACTGCCCCCCTGATTTCTCCTGTCACTGCCGCCCCTTTCCCCTGTCACTGCCCCCTGATTCCCCCTGTCACTGCCCCCGTTTCCCCTGTCACTGCCCCCATGATTCCTCCTGTCACTGCCCCCTTGATTCCCCTGTCACTGACCCCCTGATTCCCCCTGTCACTGACCCCCTGATTCCTCTGTCACTGACCCCCTGATTCCTCTGTCACTGACTCCCCTGATTCCCCTGTCACTGCCCCCCTGATTCCCTCTGTCACTGCCCTCATGATTCCTCCTGTCACTGCCCCACTGATTCCCTCTGTCACTGCCCTCATGATTCCTCCTGTCACTGCCCCCCTGATTCCCCCTGTCACTGACCCCCTGATTCCCCCTGTCAGTGACCCCCTGATTCCGCCTGTCACTGTCTTCCTGATTCCCCGTCACTGACCCCCCTGATTCCCCCGTCACTGACCCCCTGATTCCCCCTGTCACTGACTCCCCTGATTCCCTGTCACTGCCCCCCTGATTCCCTCTGTCACGGCCTCCATGATTCCTCCTGTCACTGCCCCACTGTTTCCCTTGTCACTGACTCCCCTGATTCCCCCTGTCACTGACTCCCCTGATTCCCCTGTCACTGCCCCCTGAGTCCCTCTGTCACTGCCCCCCGGATTCCCCCTGTCACTGCCCCTGATTCCCCTGTCACTGCCCCTGATTCCCCTGTCACTGTCCCCCTGATTCCCCTGTAACTGACCCCCTGATTCCCCGTCACTGCCCCCCTGATTCCCCCTGTCACTGCCCCCCTGATTCCCCCATCACTGCCCCCTGATTCCCCTGCCACTGCTCCTGATTCCCCTGTCACTGCCCCCCTGATTCCCCTGTCACTGCCCCCTGATTCCCCTGTCACTGCCCCCTGATTCCCCCATCACTGCCCCCTGATTCCCCTGTCACTGCCCCTGATTCCCTCTGTCACTGCCCCCATGATTCCTCCTGTCACTGCCCCCCTGATTCCCCCTGTCACTATCCCCCCTGATTCCCCCGTCACTGCCCCCTGATTCCCTCTGTCACTGCCCCCCTGATTCCCCCTGTCACTGACCCCCTGATTCCCCCTGTCACTGACTCCCCTCATTCCCCTGTCACCTGCCCCCTGATTCCCTCTGTCATTGCCCCTATGATTCCTCCTGTCACTGCCCCACTGATTCCCCCTGTCACTGACTCCCCTGATTCCCCTGTCACTGCCCCCCTGATTCCCTCTGTCACTACCCCCTGATTCCCTCTGTCACTGACCCCCTGATTCCCCTGTCAGTGACCCCCTGATTCCCCCTGTCACTGCCTTGCTGATTCCCCGTCACTGACCCCCCTGATTCCCCGTCACTGACCCCCCTGATTCCGCCATCACTGCCCCCTGATTTCCCCTGTCACTGCCCCCCTGACCCCCCGTCACTGCCCCCCTGATTCCCCCTGTCACTGACCCCCTGATTCCCCGTCACTGCCCCTCTGATTCCCCGTCACTGACTCCCCTGATTCCACCGTCACTGCCCCCCTGATTCCCCCTGTCACTGACCCCCCTGATTCCCCCTTTCACTGCCCTCCCTGATTCCCCCTGTCACTGTCCCCCCTGATTCCCCCGTCACTGCCCCACTGATTCCCTCTATCACTGCCCCCCTGATTCCCCCTGTCACTAACCCCCTGATTCCCCCTGTCACTGACTCCCCTGATTCCCCCATCACTGCCCCACTGTTTCCCCCTGTCACTGTCCCCCCTGCTTCCCCCGTCACTGCCCCCCTGATTCCCCCTGTCACTGCCCCCCTGACTCCCCCGTCAGTGACACCCCTGATACCCCCTGTTACTGCCCCTTGATGCCCCTGTCACTGCCCCCCCGATTCCCCCTGTCACTGACCCCCCGATCCCCTGTCACTGACCCCCTGTCAGTGACCCCCGATTCCCCCTGTCACGCCACCCCTGATTCCCCTGTCACTGTCCCCCCTGATTCCCCTGTCACTGCCCCCCCTGATTCCCCTGTCACTGACCCCCTGGATTCCCCTGTCATTGCCCCCCTGAACCCCCTGACACTGACCCCCCCTGATTCCCCCTGTCACTGACCCCCTGTTTCCCCCGTCACTGCCCCCATGATTCCCCCTGTCACTGCCCCCCTGATTCCCCCGTCACTGCCCCCTTATTCCCCCTGTCACTGACCCCCCTGATTCCCCCGTCACTGCCCCCTGATTCCCCCTGTCACTGACCCCTGATTCCCCTGTCACTGACCCCCCTGATTCCCCTGTCACTGACCCCCCTGATTCCCCTGTCACTGACCCCCCTGATTCCCCCGTCACTGCCCCCTGATTCCCCTGTCACTGACCCCCCTGATTCCCCCCGTCACTGACCCCCTGATTCCCACGTCACTGCCCCCATGATTCCCCCTGTCACTGCCCCCCTGATTCCCCCATCACTGCCCCCATGATTCCCCTGTCACTGACACCCTGATTCCCCCTGTCACTGCTCCCCTGATTCCCCCTGTCACTGCCCCCCTGATTCCCCCGTCACTGCTCCCTGATTCCCCTGTCACTGCCCCCTGATTCCCCTGTCACTGCCCCCCTGATTCCCCTGTCACTGCCCCCCTGATTCCCCGTCACTGACCCCCTGATTCCCCCTGTCACTGCCCCCCTGAATCCCCCTGTCACTGACCCCCCTGATTCCCCCTGTCAGTGACCCCCCTGATTCCCCCTGTCACTGGCCCCCCTGATTACCCCTGTCACTGCCCCCATGATTCCCCCGTCACTGTCCCCCCTGGTTCCCCCGTCACTGCCCCCCTGATTCCCCCTGTCGCTGCCCCCCTGTCACATTCCTCCCTGATTCCCCCTGTCACTGCCCCCCTGATTCCCCTGTCACTGACCCCCTGATTCCTCCTGTCACTGCCCCCTGCTTCCCCCGTCACTGACCCCCTGATTCCCCCTGTCACTGACCCCCTGATTCCCCCGTCAGTGACCCGCTAATTCCCCCTGTCACTGACCCCCCTGATTCCCCCTGTCACTGCCCTCCTGATTCCCCCTGTCACTGCCCCCCTGTCACATTCCTCCCTGATTCCCCCTGTCACTGACCCCCCTGATTCCCCATCACTGACCCCCCTGATTCCCCCGTCACTGACCCCCTGATTCCCCCTGTCACTGACTCCCCTGATTCCCCTGTCACTGCCCCCCTGATTCCCTCTGTCACGGCCTCCATGATTCCTCCTGTCACTGCCCCACTGTTTCCCCTTGTCACTGACTCCCCTGATTCCCCCTGTCACTGACTCCCCTGATTCCCCTGTCACTGGCCCCCTGAGTCCCTCTGTCACTGCCCCCCGGATTCCCCCTGTCACTGCCCCCTGATTCCCCTGTCACTGCCCCCTGATTCCCCTGTCACTGTCCCCCTGATTCCCCTGTAACTGACCCCCTGATTCCCCCTGTCACTGCCCCCCTGATTCCCCCTGTCACTGCCCCCCTGATTCCCCCATCACTGCCCCCTGATTCCCCTGTCACTGCCCCTGATTCCCCTGTCACTGCCCCCCTGATTCCCCTGTCACTGCCCCCCTGATTCCCCCTGTCACTGCCCCCCTGATTCCCCCATCACTGCCCCCTGATTCCCCTGTCACTGCCCCTGATTCCCTCTGTCACTGCCCCCATGATTCCTCCTGTCAATGTCGCCCCTGATTCCCCCGTCACTGACCCCCTGATTCCCCCTGTCACTGACCCCCTGATTCCCCTGTCACTGCCCCCCTGATTCCCCTGTCACTAACCCCCTGATTCCTCCTGTCAGTGCACCCCTGATTCCCCCGTCACTGACCCCCTGATTCCCCCTGTCACTGACCGCCTGACCTCCCGTCACTGCCCCCCTGATTCCCCCTGTCACTGACCCCCTGATTCCCCCTTCACTGCCCCTCTGATTCCCCGTCTCTGACTCCCCTGATTCCACCGTCACTGCCCCCCTGATTCACCCTGTCACTGACCCCCCTGATTCACACTGTCACTGCCCCCCTGATTCCTCCTGTCACTGCCCCCCTGATTCCCTCTGACACTGACCCCCTGATTCCCCCGTCACTGACTCCCCTGATTCCCCTGTCACTGCCCCCCTGATTTCCCCTGTCACTGACCCCCCTGCTTCCCCCTGTCACTGCCCCCCTGATTTCCGCTGTCACTATCCCCCCTGATACCACCGTCACTGACCCTCTGATTCCCCGTCACTGACTCCCCTGATTCCACCGTCACTGCCTCTCCTGATTCCCCCGTCACTGTCCCCCCTGATTCCCCGTCACTGCCCCCCTGATTCCGTCTATCACTGCCCCCCTGATTCCCCCTGTCACTGACCCCCTGATTCCCCCTGTCACTGACTCCCCTGATTCCCTCTGTCACTGCCCTCATGATTCCTCCTGTCACTGCCCCACTGATTCCCCCTGTCACTGACTCCCCTGATTCCCCTGTCACTGCCCCCCTGATTCCCTCTGTCACTACCCCCCTGATTCCCCCTGTCACTGACCCCCTGATTCCCCCTGTCAGTGACCCCCTGATTCCGCCTGTCACTGTCTTCCTGATTCCCCCGTCACTGACCCCCTGATTCCCCCTGTCACTGACTCCCCTGATTCCCGTGTCACTGCCCCCCTGATTCCCTCTGTCACGGCCTCCATGATTCCTCCTGTCACTGCCCCACTGTTTCCCCTTGTCACTGACTCCCCTGATTCCCCCTGTCACTGACTCCCCTGATTCACCTGTCACTGCCCCCCTGATTCCCCCTGTCACTGCCCCCCTGATTCCCCCATCACTGCCCCATGATTCCTCCTGTCACTGTCGCCCCTGATTCCCCCGTCACTGACCCCCTGATTCCCCCTGTCACTGACCCCCTGATTCCCCTGTCACTGCCCCCCTGATTCCCCTGTCACTAACCCCCTGATTCCTCCTGTCAGTGCACTCCTGATTCCCCCGTCACTGACCCCCTGATTCCCCCTGTCACTGACCCCCTGACCTCCCGTCACTGCCCCCCTGATTCCCCCTGTCACTGACCCCCTGATTCCCCCTTCACTGCCCCTCTGATTCCCCGTCTCTGACTCCCCTGATTCCACCGTCACTGCCCCCCTCATTCACCCTGTCACTGACCCCCCTGATTCACACTGTCACTGCCCCCCTGATTTCTCCTGTCACTGCCCCCCTGATTCCCTCTGACACTGCCCCCCTGATTCCCCCTGTCACTGACCCCCTGATTTCCCCTGTCAGTGACACCCTGATTCCCCCTGTCACTGCCTTCCTGATTCCCCGTCATTGAACCCCCCTGATTCCCCCTGTTACTGCACCCTGATTCCCCCTGTCACTGACCCCCCTGACCCTCTGACACTGACCCCCTGTCACTGACCCCTCTGATTGACCTGTCACTGACCCCCCTGATTCCCCCTGTCACTGCCCCCCGTTTCCCCTGTCACTGACCCCCTGATTCCTCTGTCACTGACCCCCCTGATTCCCCTGTCACTGCCCCCCTGACCACCCTGTCACTGACCCCCCTGATTCCCCCCGTCACTGACCCCCTGATTCCCCCGCCACTGCCCCCATGACTCCCCCTGTCACTGCCCCCCTGATTCCCCCTGTCACTGACCCCCTGATTCCCCTATCACTGCCCCCTGATTCCCCTGTCAATGGCCCCTGATTCCCCTGTCACTACCCCCCTGATTCCCCCTGTCACTGCCCCCTGATTCCCCTGTCACTGCCCCCATGATGCCCCATCACTGACCCCCTGATTCCCCCTGTCACTGATCCCCCTCACTCCCCCTGTCACTGACCCCCCTGATTCCCCCTGTCACTGCCCCCAAGATTCCCCCTGTCACTGACCCCCTGATTCCCCCTGACACTGACCCCCCTGATTCCCCTGTCACTGACCCCCCTGATTCCCCCATCACTGCGCCCCTGATTCCCCCTGTCACTGTCCCCCCGATTCCCCCATCACTGCCCCCCTGATTCCCCCTGTCACTGCCCCTCTGATTCCCCCGTCACTGACCCCCCTGATTCACCCATTCACTGACCCCCCTGATTCCCCCTGTTACTGCCCCCTGTTACCCCCTGTTACTGCCCCCTGTCAGTGACCCCCTGGTTCCCCCTGTCACTGACCCCCCTGAATCCCCTGTCAGTGAACCCGCTGATTCCCCCTGTCACTGACCCCCCTGATTCGCCCTGTCACTGCCCCCATGATTCCCCCTGTCACTGTCCCCCCTGATTCCCCCTGTCACTGACCCCCTGATTCCCCCTGTCACTGACCCCCCTGATTATCCCTGTCACTGACCCCCCTGATTCCCCCTGTCACTGACCCCCCTGATTCCCCCGTCACTAACCCCCTGATTCCCCCTGTCACTGTCCCCCCTGATTTCCCCATCACTGCCCCCCTGATTCCCCCTGTCGCTGCCCCCCCGATTCCCCCTGTCACTGCCCCCCTGATTCCCCCATCACTGCCCCCTGATTCCCCCTGTCACTGCCCCCCGATTCCCTCTTTCACTACCCCCCTGATTCCCCCTGTCACTGCCTTCTTGATTCCCCCTGTCGCTGTCCCCCCTGATTCCCCCGTCACTGCCCCCCTGATTTCTCCTATCACTGCCGCCCCTTTCCCCCTGTCACAGCCCCCCTGATTCCCCCTGTCACTGCCCCCGTTTCCCCTGTCACTGCCCCCATGATTCCTCCTGTCACTGCCCCCTTGATTCCCCCTGTCACTGACCCCCCTGATTCCCCCTGTCACTGACCCCCCTGATTCCCCCTGTCACTGCCCCCATGATTCCTCCTGTCACTGCCCCCGATTCCCCCTGTCACTGACCCCCTGAATACCCTGTCTCTGCCCCCCTGATTCCCCCTGTCACTGCCCCCCTGATTCCCCCTGTCACTGCCCCTCTGATACCACGTCACTGACCCCCCTGATTCCCCTTGTCACTGACCCCCTGATTCCGCTGTCACTTCCCCCCTGATTCCCCCGTCACTGCCCCCCTGATTCCCCCTGTCACTGCCCCTCTGATTGCACGTCACTGACCCCCTGATTTCCCCTGTCACTGACCCCCTGATTCCCCTGTCACTGCCCCCCTGATTCCCCCGTCACTGACCCCCTGATTCCCCCTGTCACTGCCCCCTAATTCCCCTGTCACAGCCCCCCTGATTCCCCTGTCACTGCCCCCCTGATTCCCCCTGTCACTGCCCCCCTGATTTCCTCTATCATTGACCCCCCTGATTTCCCCTGTCACTGACCCCCCTGATTCCACCGTCACTGACCCCCCTGATTCCCCCGTCACTGACCCCCTGATTCCCCCTTGTCACTGACCCCCTGATTCCCCTGTCACTGCCCCCCTGATTCCCCTGTCACGAACCCCCTGATTCCTCCTGTCAGTGCACTCCTGATTCCCCCGTCACTGACCCCCTGATTCCCCCTGCCGCTGACCCCCTGATTCCCCTGTCACTGCCCCCCTGATTCCCCTGTCACTAACCCCCTGATTCCTCCTGTCAGTGCACTCCTGATTCCCCCGTCACTGACCCCCTGATTCCCCCTGTCACTGACCCCCTGATTCCCCCGTCCGTGACCCCCTAATTCCCCATGTCACTGACCCCCCTGATTCCCCCTGTCATTGCCCCCCTGATTCCCCCTGTCACTGCCCCCCTGATTCCCCCTGTCACTCTCCTCCCTGATTCCCCGTCACTGACCCCCCTGATTCCCCCGTCACTGACCCCCCTGATTCCCCCATCACTGACCCCCTGATTCCGCCATCACTGCCCCCCTGATTCCCCCTGTCACTGCCCCCCTGTCCCCCCGTCACTGCCCCCCTGATTCCCCCTGTCACTGACCCCCTGATTCCCCCTTCACTGCCTCTCTGATTCCCCGTCACAGACTCCCCTGATTCCACCGTCACTGCCCCCCTCATTCCCCCTGTCACTGACCCCCCTGATTCCTCCTGTCACTGCCCCCCTGATTCCCTCTGACACTGCCCCCATGATGCCCCCTGTCACTGACCCCCTGATTCCCCCTGTCAGTGACACCCTGATTCCCCCTGTCACTGCCTTCCTGAATTCCCGTCACTGAACCCCCCTGATGCCCCCACCACTGACCCCTCTGATTCCCCCTGTTACTGCCCCCTGAATCCCCTGTCACTGCCCCCCCCGATTCCCCCTGTCACTAACCCCCCCTGACCCTCTGACACTGACCCCCTGTCACTGACCCCACTGATTCCCCTGTCGCTGACCCCCCTGATTCCCCCTGTCACTGCCCCCCTGTTTCCCCTGTCACTGACCCCCCTGCTTCCTCTGTCACTGACCCCCCTGATTCCCCCTGTCACTGCACCGCTGATTCCCCCTGTCACTGACCCCCCTGATTCCCCCTGTCACTGACCCCCCTGATTACCCCTGTCACTGCCCCCATGACTCCCCCTGTCACTGACCCCCCTGACTCCCCCTGTCACTGAGCCCCTGATTCCCCCGTCACTGCCCCCCTGATTCCCCCTGTCACTCTCCCTCCTGATTCCCCCGACATTGCCCCCCTGATTTCCCCTGTCACTGCCCCCCTGATTCCCCCGTCACTGCCCCTGATTCCCCTGTCACTGCACCCCTGATTCCCCTGTCACTGCCCCCCTGATTCCCCCTGTCACTGCCCCCCTGATTCCCCCTGTCACTGACCCCCCTGATTTCCCCTGTCACTGACCCCACTGATTCCCCCGTCACTGACCCCCCTGATTCCCTCTGTCACTGCCCCCATGATTCCCCCTGTCACTGTCGCCCCTGATTCCTCCGTCACTGACCCCCTGATTCCGCCTGTCACTGACCCACTGTTTGACCTGTCACTGCCCCCCTGATTCACCTGTCACTGACCCCCTGATTCCTCCTGTCACTGCCCCCCTGATTCCCCCGTCACTGACCACCTGATTCCCCCTGTCACTGCACCCCTGATTCCCCCTGTCACTGCCCCCCTGATTCCCCCTGTCACTGTCCTCCCTGATTCCCCGTCACTGACCCCCCTGATTCCCCCGTCACTGAAACCCCTGATTCCCCGTCACTGACCCCCTGTTTCCGCCATCACTGCCCCCCTGATTCCCGCTGTCACTGCCCCCCTTATTCCCCTGTCACTGCCCCCCTGATTCCCCCGTCACTGCCCCCCTGATTCCCCCTGTCACTGCCCCGCTGATTCCACATCACTGACCCCCCTGATTCCCCCTGTCACTGACCCCCTGATTCCCCTGTCACTGCCCCCCTGATTCCCCCGTCACTGCCCCCCTGATTCCCCCTGTCACTGCCCTCTGATTCCTCTGTCACTGCCCCCCTGATTTCCCCTGTCACTGACCCCCCTGACTCCCCCTGTCACTGACCCCCCTGATTCCCCCGTCACTGCCCCCCTGATTCCCCCTGTCACTCTCCCTCCTGATTCCCCCGACACTGCCCCCCTGATTCCCCCTGTCACTGCCCCCCTGATTCCCCCGTCACTGCCCCTGATTCCCCTGTCACTGCCCCACTGATTCCCCCTGTCATTGCCCCCCTGATTCCCTCTGTCACTGACCCCCTGACTTCCCCTGTCACTGACCCCACTGATTCCCCCGTCACTGACCCCCCTGATTCCCTCTGTCACTGCCCCCATGATTCCCGCTGTCACTGTCGCCCCTGATTCCTCCGTCACTGACCCCCTGATTCCCCCTGTCACTGACCCACTGTTTGACCTGTCACTGCCCCCCCTGATTCCCCTGTCACTGACCCCCTGATTCCTCCTGTCACTGCCCCCCTGATTCCCCCGTCACTAACCCCCTGATTCCCCCTGTCACTGCACCCCTGATTCCCCCTGTCACTGCCCCCCTGATTCCCCCTGTCACTATCCTCCCTGATTCTCCGTCACTGACCCCCCTGATTCCCCCGTCACTGACCCCCCTGCTTCCCCGTCACTGACCCCCTGTTTCCGCCATCACTGCCCCCCTGATTCCCCCTGTCACTGCCCCCCTGATTCCCCTGTCACTGCCCCCCTGATTCCCCCGTCACTGCCCCCCTGATTCCCCCTGTCACTGCCCCTCTGATTCCACGTCACTGACCCCCCTGATTCCCCCTGTCACTAACCCCTTGATTCCCCTGTCACTGCCCCCCTGATTCCCCCTGTCACTGACCCCCCTGATTTCCCCTGTCACTGACCCCACTGATTCCCCCGTCACTGACCCCCCTGATTCCCTCTGTCACTGCCCCCATGATTCCCCCTGTCACTGTCGCCCCTGATTCCTCCGTCACTGACCCCCTGATTCCGCCTGTCACTGACCCACTGTTTGACCTGTCACTGCCCCCCTGATTCACCTGTCACTGACCCCCTGATTCCTCCTGTCACTGCCCCCCTGATTCCCCCATCACTGACCACCTGATTCCCCCTGTCACTGCACCCCTGATTCCCCCTGTCACTGTCCTCCCTGATTCCCCGTCACTGACCCCCCTGATTCCCCCGTCACTGAAACCCCTGATTCCCCGTCACTGACCCCCTGTTTCCGCCATCACTGCCCCCCTGATTCCCGCTGTCACTGCCCCCCTTATTCCCCTGTCACTGCCCCCCTGATTCCCCCGTCACTGCCCCCCTGATTCCCCCTGTCACTGCCCCGCTGATTCCACATCACTGACCCCCCTGATTCCCCCTGTCACTGACCCCCTGATTCCCCTGTCACTGCCCCCCTGATTCCCCCGTCACTGCCCCCCTGATTCCCCCTGTCGCTGCCCTCTGATTCCTCTGTCACTGCCCCCCTGATTTCCCCTGTCACTGACCCCCCTGACTCCCCCTGTCACTGACCCCCCTGATTCCCCCGTCACTGCCCCCCTGATTCCCCCTGTCACTCTCCCTCCTGATTCCCCCGACACTGCCCCCCTGATTCCCCCTGTCACTGCCCCCCTGATTCCCCCGTCACTGCCCCTGATTCCCCTGTCACTGCCCCACTGATTCCCCCTGTCATTGCCCCCCTGATTCCCTCTGTCACTGACCCCCTGACTTCCCCTGTCACTGACCCCACTGATTCCCCCGTCACTGACCCCCCTGATTCCCTCTGTCACTGCCCCCATGATTCCCGCTGTCACTGTCGCCCCTGATTCCTCCGTCACTGACCCCCTGATTCCCCCTGTCACTGACCCACTGTTTGACCTGTCACTGCCCCCCCTGATTCCCCTGTCACTGACCCCCTGATTCCTCCTGTCACTGCCCCCCTGATTCCCCCGTCACTAACCCCCTGATTCCCCCTGTCACTGCACCCCTGATTCCCCCTGTCACTGCCCCCCTGATTCCCCCTGTCACTATCCTCCCTGATTCTCCGTCACTGACCCCCCTGATTCCCCCGTCACTGACCCCCCTGCTTCCCCGTCACTGACCCCCTGTTTCCGCCATCACTGCCCCCCTGATTCCCCCTGTCACTGCCCCCCTGATTCCCCTGTCACTGCCCCCCTGATTCCCCCGTCACTGCCCCCTGATTCCCCCTGTCACTGCCCCTCTGATTCCACGTCACTGACCCCCCTGATTCCCCCTGTCACTAACCCCTTGATTCCCCTGTCACTGCCCCCCTGATTCCACCGTCACTGCCCCCCTGATTCCCCCTGTCACTGCCCCCATGATTCCTCCTGTCACTGCCCCCCTGATTCCCCCTGTCACTGACCCCCTGAATCCCTTGTCTCTGCCCCCCTGATTCCCCCTGTCACTGCCCCCCTGATTCCCCCTGTCACTGCCCCTCTGATTCCACGTCACTGACCCCCCTGATTCCCCTTGTCACTGACCCCCTGATTCCCCTGTCACTGCCCCCCTGATTCCCCCGTCACTGCCCCCCTGATTTCCCCTGTCACTGCCCCTCTGAATCCACGTCACTGACCCCCCTGATTTCCCCTGTCACTGACCCCCTGATTCCCCCTTCACTGCCCCTCTGATTCCCCGTCACTGACTCCCCTGATTCCACCGTCACTGCCCCCCTCATTCCCCCTGTCACTGACCCCCCTGATTCCCCCTGTCACTGCCCCCCTGATTCCTCCTGTCACTGCCCCCCTGATTCCCTCTGACACTGCCCCCCTGATTCCCCCTGTCACTGACCCTCTGATTCCCCCTGTCAGTGACACCCTGATTCCCCCTGTCACTGCCTTCCTGATTCCCCGTCACTGAACCCCCCTGATTCCCCCACCACTGACCCCCCTGATTCCCCCTGTTACTGCCCCCTGAATCCCCTGTCACTGCCCCCCCGATTCCCCCTGTCACTAACCCCCCCTGACCCTCTGATAGTGACCCCCTGTCACTGACCCCACTGATTCCCCTGTCGCTGACCCCCCTGATTCCCCCTGTCACTGCCCCCCTGTTTCCCCTTTCACTGCCCCCCTGATTCCCTCTGTCACTGACGCCCCTGATTCCCCCTGTCGCTGACCCCTCTGATTCCCCCTGTCACTGCCCCCCTGTTTCCCCTTTCACTGCCCCTCTGATTCCCCCTTTCACTGACCCCCCTGATTACCCGTCACTGCCCCATGATTCCCCCTGTCACTGACTACCCTGACTCCCCCTGTCACTGACCCCCCTGATTCCCCCGTCACTGCCCCCCTGATTCCCCCTGTCACTCTCCCTCCTGATTCCCCCGACACTGCCCCCCTGATTCCCCCTGTCACTGCCCCCTGATTCCCCCGTCACTGCCCCTGATTCCCCTGTCACTGCCCCCCTGATTCCCCTGTCACTGCCCCCCTGATTCCCCCTGTCACTGCCCCCCTGATTCCCTCTGTCACTGACCCCACTGATTTCCCCTGTCACTGACCCCACTGATTCCCCCTGTCACTGTCACCCCTGATTCCCCCGTCACTGCCCCCCTGATTCCCCCTGTCACTGCCCCACTGATTCCACATCACTGACCCCCCTGATTCCCCCTGTCACTGACCCCCTGATTCCCCTGTCACTGCCCCCCTGATTCCCCCGCCACTGCCCCCCTGATTCCCCCTGTCACTGCCCTCTGATTCCTCTGTCACTGCCCCCCTGATTCCCCTGTCACTGCCCCCCTGATTCCCCTGCCACTGCCCCCCTGATTCCCCCTGTCACTGCCCCCCTGATTCCCTCTTTCACTGACCCCCCTGATTTCCCCTGTCACTGACCCCCCTGACTCCCCCTGTCACTGACCCCCCTGACTCCCCCTGTCACTGACCCCCCTGATTCCTCCTGTCACTCTCCCTCCTGATTCCCCCGACACTGCCCCCCTGATTCCCCCTGTCACTGCCCCCCTGATTCCCCCGTCACTGCCCCTGATTCCCCTGTCACTGCCCCCCTGATTCCCCCTGTCATTGCCCCCCTGATTCCCTCTGTCACTGAGCCCCTGACTTCCCCTGTCACTGACCCCACTGATTCCCCCGTCACTGACCCCCCTGATTCCCTCTGTCACTGCCCCCATGATTCCCGCTGTCACTTTCGCCCCTGATTCCTCCGTCACTGACCCCCTGATTCCCCCTGTCACTGACCCACTGTTTGACCTGTCACTGCCCCCCCTGATTCCCCTATCACTGACCCCCTGATTCCTCCTGTCACTGCCTCCCTGATTCCCCCGTCACTGACCCCCTGATTCCCCCTGTCACTGCACCCCTGATTCCCCCTGTCACTATCCTCCCTGATTCCCCATCACTGACCCCCTGATTCCCCCGTCACTGACCCCCCTGCTTCACCATCACTGACCCCGTGTTTTCGCCATCACTGCCCCCCTGATTCCCCCTGTCACTGCCCTCCTGATTCCCCTGTCACTGCCCCCCTGATTCCCCCGTCACTGCCCCCCTGATTCCCCCTGTCACTGCCCCTCTGATTCCACGTCACTGACCCCCCTGATTCCCCCTGTCACTGACCCCTTGATTCCCCTGTCACTGCCCCCCTGATTCCCCCGTCACTGCCCCCCTGATTCCCCCTGTCACTGCCCCCATGATTCCTCCTGTCACTGCCTCCCTGATTCCCCCTGTCACTGACCCCCTGAATCCCCTGTCTCTGCCCCCCTGATTCCCCCTGTCACTGCCCCCCTGATTCCCCCTGTCACTGCCCCTCTGATTCCACGTCACTGACCCCCCTGATTCCCCTTGTCACTGACCCCCTGATTCCCCTGTCACTGCCCCCCTGATTCCCCCGTCACTGCCCCCCTGATTCCCCCTGTCACTGCCCCTCTGAATCCACGTCACTGACCCCCCTGATTCCCCCTGTCACTGACCCCCTGATTCCCCCTTCACTGCCCCTCTGATCCCCCGTCACTGACTCCCCTGATTCCACCGTCACTGCCCCCCTCATTCCCCCTGTCACTGACCACCCTGATTCCCCCTGTCACTGCCCCCCTGATTCCTCCTGTCACTGCCCCCCTGATTCCCTCTGACACTGCCCCCCTGATTCCCCCTGTCACTGACCCTCTGATTCCCCCTGTCAGTGACACCCTGATTCCCCCTGTCACTGCCTTCCTGATTCCCCGTCACTGAACCCCCCTGATTCCCCCACCACTGACCCCCATGATTCCCCCTGTTACTGCCCCCTGAATCCCCTGTCACTGCCCCCCCTCGATTCCCCCTGTCACTAACCCCCCCTGACCCTCTGACACTGACCCCCTGTCACTGACCCCACTGATTCCCCTGTCGCTGACCCCCCTGATTCCCCCTGTCACTTCCCCCCTGTTTCCCCTTTCACTGCCCCCCTGATTCCCTCTGTCACTGACGCCCCTGATTCCCCCTGTCGCTGACCCCTCTGATTCCCCCTTTCACTGACCCCCCTGATTCCCCCTGTCACTGACCCCCCTGATTACCCCTGTCACTGCCCCCCTGATTTCCCCTGTCACTGACCCCCCTGATTACCCCTGTCACTGCCCCCCTGACTCCCCCTGTCACTGACCCCCCTGATTCTCCCGTCACTGCCCCCCTGATTCCCCCTGTCACTCTCCCTCCTGATTCCCCCGACACTGCCCCCCTGATTCCCCCTGTCACTGCCCCTGATTCCCCCGTCACTGCCCCCCTGATTCCCCTGTCACTGCCCCCCTGATTCCCCCTGTCACTGCCCCCCTGATTCCCTCTGTCACTGACCCCCCTGATTTCCCCTGTCACTGACCCCACTGATTCCCCCGTTACTGACCCCCCTGATTCCCTCTTTCACTGCCCCCATGATTCCCCCTGTCACTGTCACCCCTGATTCCTCCGTCACTGACCCCCTGATTCCCCCTGTCACTGACCCACTGTTTGACCTGTCACTGCCCCCCTGATTCCCCTGTCACTGACCCCCTGATTCCCCCTGTCACTGCAACCCTGATTCCCCCTGTCACTGCCCCCCTGATTCCTCCTGTCACTGTCCTCCCTGATTCCCCGTCACTGACCCCCCTGATTCCCCCGTCACTGACCCCCCTGATTCCCCGTCACTGACCCCCTGTTTCCGCCATCACTGCCCCCCTGATTCCCCCTGTCACTGCCCCCCTGACCCCCCGTCACTGCCCCCCTGATTCCCCCTGTCACTGACCCCCTGATTCCCCCGTCACTGCCCCTCTGATTCCCCGTCACTGACCCCCTGATTCCACCGTCACTGCCCCCCTGATTCCCCCTGTAACTGACCACCCTGATTCCCCCTGTCACTGCCCCCCTGATTCCTCCTGTCATTGCCCCCCTGATTCCCTCTGTCACTGCCCCCCTGATTCCCCCGTCACTGACCCACTCATTCCCCCTGGCAGTGACCCCCTGATTCCCCCTGTCACTGCCTTCCTGATTCCCCCGTCACTGAACCCCCCTGATTCCCCCATCACTGATCCCCCTGAATCCCCCTGTTACTGCCTCCTGATTCCCCTGTCACCGCCCCACCTGATTCCCCCTGTCACTGACCCACCTGACCCCCTGTCACTGACCCCCTGTCACTGACCCCACTGATTCCCCTGTCACTGACCCCCCTGATTCCCCCTGTCACTGCCCCCCCTGTTTCCCCTGTCACTGACCCCCCTGATTCCTCTGTCACTGTCCCCCCTGATTCCCCCTGTCACTGCCCCCCTGATTCCCCCTGTCAATGACCCCCCTGATTCCCCCTGTCACTGCCCCATGATTCCTCCTGTCACTGCCCCCCTGATTCCCCCGTCACTGACCCCCTGATTCCCCAGTCACTGCCCCCCTGATTCCCCCTGTCACTGCCCCCCTGATTCCCCCGTCACTGCCCCCCTGATTTCCCCTGTCACTGCCCCTCTGTATCCACGTCACTGACCCCCCTGATTCCACCGTCACTGCCCCTCTGATTCCCCCGTCAGTGACCCCCCTGATACCCCCTGTTACTGCCCCTTGATTCCCCTGTCACTGCCCCCCCTGATTCCCCCTGTCACTGACCCCCCGATCCCCTGTCAGTGACCCCTGATTCCCCCTGTCACTGTCCCCCTGATTCCCCCGTCACTGACCCCCTGATTCCCCAGTCACTGCCCCCCTGATTCCCCCTGTCACTGCCCCCCTGATTCCCCCGTCACTGCCCCCCTGATTTCCCCTGTCACTGCCCCTCTGTATCCACGTCACTGACCCCCCTGATACCACCGTCACTGCCCCTCTGATTCCCCCGTCAGTGACCCCCCTGATACCCCCTGTTACTGCCCCTTGATTCCCCTGTCACTGCCCCCCCTGATTCCCCCTGTCACTGACCCCCCGATCCCCTGTCAGTGACCCCCGATTCCCCCTGTCACTGTCCCCCTGATTCCCCCTGTCACACCAACCCTGATTCCCCTGTCACTGTCCCCCCTGATTCCCCCGTCACTGCCCCCTGATTCCCCCTGTCACTGCCCCCATGATTCCCGCTGTCACTTTCGCCCCTGATTCCTCCGTCACTGACCCCCTGATTCCCCCTGTCACTGACCCACTGTTTGACCTGTCACTGCCCCCCCTGATTCCCCTATCACTGACCCCCTGATTCCTCCTGTCACTGCCTCCCTGATTCCCCCGTCACTGACCCCCTGATTCCCCCTGTCACTGCACCCCTGATTCCCCCTGTCACTGCCCCCCTGATTCCCCCTGTCACTGTCCTCCCTGATTCCCCATCACTGACCCCCTGATTCCCCTGTCACTGACCCCCCTGCTTCCCCATCACTGACCCCCTGTTTCCGCCATCACTGCCCCCCTGATTCCCCCTGTCACTGCCCTCCTGATTCCCCTGTCACTGCCCCCCTGATTCCCCCGTCACTGCCCCCCTGATTCCCCCTGTCACTGCCCCTCTGATTCCACGTCACTGACCCCCCTGATTCCCCCTGTCACTGACCCCTTGATTCCCCTGTCACTGCCCCCCTGATTCCCCCGTCACTGCCCCCCTGATTCCCCCTGTCACTGCCCCCATGATTCCTCCTGTCACTGCCCCCCTGATTCCCCCTGTCACTGACCCCCTGAATCCCCTGTCTCTGCCCCCCTGATTCCCCCTGTCACTGCCCCCCTGATTCCCCCTGTCACTGCCCCTCTGATTCCACGTCACTGACCCCCCTGATTCCCCTTGTCACTGACCCCCTGATTCCCCTGTCACTGCCCCCCTGATTCCCCGTCACTGACCCCCTGATTCCCCCTTCACTGCCCCTCTGATCCCCCGTCACTGACTCCCCTGATTCCACCGTCACTGCCCCCCTCATTCCCCCTGTCACTGACCACCCTGATTCCCCCTGTCACTGCCCCCCTGATTCCTCCTGTCACTGCCCCCCTGATTCCCTCTGACACTGCCCCCCTGATTCCCCCTGTCACTGACCCTCTGATTCCCCCTGTCAGTGACACCCTGATTCCCCCTGTCACTGCCTTCCTGATTCCCCGTCACTGAACCCCCCTGATTCCCCCACCACTGACCCCCATGATTCCCCCTGTTACTGCCCCCTGAATCCCCTGTCACTGCCCCCCCCCGATTCCCCCTGTCACTAACCCCCCCTGACCCTCTGACACTGACCCCCTGTCACTGACCCCACCGATTCCCCTGTCGCTGACCCCCCTGATTCCCCCTGTCACTTCCCCCCTGTTTCCCCTTTCACTGCCCCCCTGATTCCCTCTGTCACTGACGCCCCTGATTCCCCCTGTCGCTGACCCCTCTGATTCCCCCTTTCACTGACCCCCCTGACTCCCCCTGTCACTGACCCCCCTGATTCTCCCGTCACTGCCCCCCTGATTCCCCCTGTCACTCTCCCTCCTGATTCCCCTACACTGCCCCCCTGATTCCCCCTGTCACTGCCCCTGATTCCCCCGTCACTGCCCCTGATTCCCCTGTCACTGCCCCCCTGATTCCCCTGTCACTGCCCCCCTGATTCCCCCTGTCACTGCCCCCCTGATTCCCTCTGTCACTGACCCCCCTGATTTCCCCTGTCACTGACCCCACTGATTCCCCCGTTACTGACCCCCTGATTCCCCCGTCACTGCCCCTCTGATTCCCCGTCACTGACCCCCTGATTCCACCGTCACTGCCCCCCTGATTCCCCCGTCACTGCCCCTCTGATTCCCCGTCACTGACCCCCTGATTCCACCGTCACTGCCCCCCATGATTCCCCCTGTCACTGTCACCCCTGATTCCTCCGTCACTGACCCCCTGATTCCCCCTGTCACTGACCCACTGTTTGACCTGTCACTGCCCCCCTGATTCCCCTGTCACTGACCCCCTGATTCCTCCTGTCACTGCCCCCCTGATTCCCCCATCACTGACCCCCTGATTCCCCCTGTCACTGCAACCCTGATTCCCCCTGTCACTGCCCCCTGATTCCTCCTGTCACTGTCCTCCCTGATTCCCCGTCACTGACCCCCCTGAATCCCCCGTCACTGACCCCCCTGATTCCCCGTCACTGACCCCCTGTTTTCGCCATCACTGCCCCCCTGATTCCCCCTGTCACTGCCCCCCTGACCCCCCGTCACTGCCCCCCTGATTCCCCCTGTCACTGACCCCCTGATTCCCCCGTCACTGCCCCTCTGATTCCCCGTCACTGACCCCCTGATTCCACCGTCACTGCCCCCCTGATTCCCCCTGTCACTGACCACCCTGATTCCCCCTGTCACTGCCCCCCTGATTCCTCCTGTCATTGCCCCCCTGATTCCCTCTGTCACTGCCCCCCTGATTCCCCCGTCACTGACCCACTCATTCCCCCTGGCAGTGACCCCCTGATTCCCCCTGTCACTGCCTTCCTGATTCCCCCGTCACTGAACCCCCCTGATTCCCCCATCACTGATCCCCCTGAATCCCCCTGTTACTGCCTCCTGATTCCCCTGTCACCGCCCCACCTGATTCCCCCTGTCACTGACCCACCTGACCCCGTCACTGACCCCCTGTCACTGACCCCACTGATTCCCCTGTCACTGACCCCCCTGATTCCCCCTGTCACTGCCCCCCCTGTTTCCCCTGTCACTGACCCCCCTGATTCCTCTGTCACTGTCCCCCCTGATTCCCCCTGTCACTGCCCCCCTGATTCCCCCTGTCAATGACCCCCATGATTCCCCCTGTCACTGCCCCATGATTCCTCCTGTCACTGCCCCCCTGATTCCCCCGTCACTGACCCCCTGATTCCCCAGTCACTGCCCCCCTGATTCCCCCTGTCACTGCCCCCCTGATTCCCCCGTCACTGCCCCTCTGTATCCACGTCACTGACCCCCCTGATTCCACCGTCACTGCCCCTCTGATTCCCCCGTCAGTGACCCCCCTGATACCCCCTGTTACTGCCCCTTGATTCCCCTGTCACTGCCCCCCCTGATTCCCCCTGTCACTGACCCCCCGATCCCCTGTCAGTGACCCCCGATTCCC
Source organism: Somniosus microcephalus (assembly GCF_052327205.1). Lineage (NCBI taxonomy): Eukaryota > Metazoa > Chordata > Chondrichthyes > Squaliformes > Somniosidae > Somniosus > Somniosus microcephalus. The sequence goes on along the minus strand of NC_140999.1, from coordinate 79,752,972 downwards.
CCTGTCACACCAACCCTGATTCCCCTGTCACTGTCCCCCCTGATTCCCCCGTCACTGCCCCCTGATTCCCCTGTCACTGCCCCCTGATTCCCCTGTCACTGCCCCCTGATTCCCCTGTCACTGACCCACTGATTCTCCCTGTCACTGCCCCCCTGAATCCCCCTGTCACAGACCCCCCTGATTCCCCCTGTCACTGACCCACCTGATTCCCCCTGTCACTGACCCCCCTGATTACCCCTGTCACTGCCCCCATGATTCCCCCTGTCACTGCCCCCCTGTTTCCCCCTGTCACTGCCCCCCTGGTTCCCCCGTCACTGCCCCCTTATTCCCCCTGTCACTGACCCCCCTGATTCCCCCGTCACTGCCCCATGATTCCCCCTGTCACTGACCCCTGATTCCCCTGTCACTGACCCCCCTGATTCCCCTGTCACTGACCCCCCTGATTCCCCCATCACTGCCCCCTGATTCCCCTGTCACTGACCCCCCTGATTCCCCCTGTCACTGCCTTCCTGAATCCCCGTCACTGAACGCCCCTGATTCCCCCACCACTGACCCCCCTGATTCCCCCTGTTACTGCCCCCTGAATCCCCTGTCACTGCCTCCCCCGATTCCCCCTGTCGCTAACCACCCCTGACCCTCTGACACTGACCCCCTGTCACTGACCCCACTGATTCCCCTGTCGCTGACCCCCCTGATTCCCCCTGTCACTGCCCCCCTGTTTCCCCTGTCACTGACCACCCTGATTCCTCTGTCACTGACCCCCCTGATTCCCCCTGTCACTGCCCCCTGATTCCCCCTGTCACTGACCCCCCTGATTCCCCCTGTCACTGCCCCCATGATTCCTCCTGTCACTGCCCCCCTGATTCCCTCTGTCACTGACGCCCCTGCTTCCCCCTGTCACTGACCCCCCTGATTCCCCCTGTCACTGACCCCCCTGATTCCCCCTGTCACTGACCCCCCTGATTACCCCTGTCACTGCCCCCATGATTCCCCCTGTCACTGACCCCCCTGATTCCCCCGTCACTGCCCCTGATTCCCCTGTCACTGCCCCCCTGATTCCCCTGTCACTGCCCCCCTGATTCCCCCGTCACTGCCCCTGATTCCCCTGTCACTGCACCCCTGATTCCCCTGTCACTGCCCCCCTGATTCCCCCTGTCACTGCCCCCCTGATTCCCCCGTCACTGACCCCCCTGATTCCCTCTGTCACTGCCCCCATGATTCCCCCTGTCACTGTCGCCCCTGATTCCTCCGTCACTGCCCCCCTGATTCCCCTGTCACTGACCCCCTGATTCCTCCTGTCACTGCCCCCCTGATTCCCCTGTCACTGACCACCTGATTCCCCCTGTCACTGCACCCCTGATTCCTCCTGTCACTGCCCCCCTGATTCCCCCTGTCACTGTCCTCCCTGATTCCCCGTCACTGACCCCCCTGATTCCCCCGTCACTGAACCCCCTGATTCCCCGTCACTGACCCCCTGTTTCCGCCATCACTGCCCCCCTGATTCCCGCTGTCACTGCCCCCCTGATTCCCCTGTCACTGCCCCCCTGATTCCCCCGTCACTGCCCCCCTGATTCCCCCTGTCACTGCCCCGCTGATTCCACATCACTGACCCCCCTGATTCCCCCTGTCACTGACCCCCTGATTCCCCTGTCACTGCCCCCCTGATTCCCCTGTCACTGCCCCCCTGATTCCCCCTGTCACTGCCCTCTGATTCCTCTGTCACTGCCCCCCTGATTCCCCTGTCACTGCCCCCCTGATTCCCCCTGTCACTGCCCCCCTGATTCCCTCTGTCACTGACCCCCCTGATTTCCCCTGTCACTGACCCCCCTGACTCCCCCTGTCACTGACCCCCCTGATTCCCCCGTCACTGCCCCCCTGATTCCCCCTGTCACTCTCCCTCCTGGTTCCCCCGACACTGCCCCCCTGATTCCCCCGTCAATGCCCCTGATTCCCCCTGTCACTGCCCCCCTGATTCCCCCGTCAATGCCCCTGATTCCCCCTGTCACTGCCCCCCTGATTCCCCCGTCACTGCCCCTGATTCCCCTGTCACTGCCCCCTGATTCCCCCTGTCATTGCCCCCCTGATTCCCTCTGTCACTGCCCCCCTGATTCCCCTGTCACTGCCCCCCTGATTCCCCCTGTCACTGCCCCCCTGATTCCCTCTGTCACTGACCCCCCTGATTTCCCCTGTCACTGACCCCCCTGACTCCCCCTGTCACTGACCCCCCTGATTCCCCCGTCACTGCCCCCCTGATTCCCCCTGTCGCTGCCCCCCTGATTCCCCCGTCACTGCCCCTGATTCCCCTGTCACTGCCCCCCTGATTCCCCCTGTCATTGCCCCCCTGATTCCCTCTGTCACTGACCCCCTGACTTCCCCGTCACTGACCCCACTGATTCCCCCGACACTGCCCCCCTGATTCCCCCTGTCGCTGCCCCCCTGATTCCCCCGTCACTGCCCCTGATTCCCCTGTCACTGCCCCCCTGATTCCCCCTGTCATTGCCCCCCTGATTCCCTCTGTCACTGACCCCCTGACTTCCCCGTCACTGACCCCACTGATTCCCCCGTCACTGACCCCCCTGATTCCCTCTGTCACTTACCCCCTGACTTCCCCGTCACTGACCCCACTGATTCCCCCGTCACTGACCCCCCTGATTCCCTCTGTCACTGCCCCCAAGATTCCCGCTGTCACTGTCGCCCCTGATTCCTCCGTCACTGACCCCCTGATTCCCCCTGTCACTGACCCACTGTTCGACCTGTCACTGCCCCCTGATTCCCCCTGTCACTGCACCCCCTGATTCCCCCTGTCACTGCCCCCCTGATTCCCCCTGTCACTGACCACTGATTCCCCTGTCACTGCCCCCCCTGATTCCCCTGTCACTGCCCCCCCTGGTTCCCCTGTCACTGACCCCCTGGATTCCCCTGTCATTGCCCCCCTGAACCCCCTGACAATGACCCCCCTGATTCCTCCTGTCACTGACCCCCTGTTTCCCCCGTCACTGCCCCCATGATTCCCCCTGTCACAGCCCCCCTGATTCCCCCGTCACTGACCCCTGATTCCCCTGTCACTGACCCCCCTGATTCCCCTGTCACTGACCCCCCTGATTCCCCTGTCACTGACCCCCCTGATTCCCCTGTCACTGACCCCCCTGATTCCCCCATCACTGCCCCCTGATTCCCCTGTCACTGACCCCCCTGATTCCCCCCGTCACTGACCCCCTGATTCCCCTGTCACTGCCCCCATGATTCCCCCTGTCACTGACCCCCTGATTCCCCCTGTCACTGCCCCCCTGATTCCCCTGTCACTGCCCCCATGATTCCCCCTGTCACTGACCCCCCGATTCCCCCTGTCACTGACCCCCATGATTCCCCCGTCACTGACCCCCTGATTATCCCTGTCACTATCCCCCCTGACTCCACCGTCACTGCCCCCCGGATTCCCCCTGTCACTGCCCCTTGATTCCCCTTTCACTGCCCCCTGATACCCCTGTCACTGTCACCCTGATTCCCCTGTCACTGACACCCTGATTCCCCCTGTCACTGCCTCCCTGAATCCCCCTGTCACTGACCCCCCTGATTCCCCCTGTCAGTGACCCCCCTGATTCCCCCTGTCACTGACCCCCCTGATTACCCCTGTCACTGCCCCCATGATTCCCCCTGTCACTGTCCCCCTGATTCCCCCTGTCACTGCCCCCTGATTCCCCCGTCACTGCCCCCTGATTCCCCTGTCACTGCCCCCTGATTCCCCTGTCACTGCCCCCCTGATTCCCCTGTCACTGCCCCCCTGATTCCCCTGTCACTGACCCCCTGATTCCCTCTGTCACTGCCCCCCTGAATCCCCCTGTCACTGACCCCCCTGATTCCCCCTGTCACTGCCCCCATGATTCCCCCTGTCACAGACCCCCCTGATTCCCCCTGTCACTGACCCCCCTGATTACCCCTGTCACTGCCCCCATGATTCCCCCTGTCACAGACCCCCCTGATTCCCCCTGTCACTGACCCCCCTGATTCCCCCATCACTGCCCCCCTGTTTCCCCCTGTCACTGTCCCCCCTGGTTCCCCCGTCACTGCCCCCCTTATTCCCCCTGTCACTGCCCCCCTGATTCCCCCGTCACTGCCCCGATTCCCCTGTCACTGCCCCCCTGATTCCCCCTGTCATTGCCCCCCTGATTCCCTCTGTCACTGACCCCCTGACTTCCCGTGTCACTGACCCCACTGATTCCCCCGTCGCTGACCCCCCTGATTGCCTCTGTCACTGCCCCCATGATTCCCGCTGTCACTGTCGCCCCTGATTCCTCCGTCACTGACCCCCTGATTCCCCCTGTCACTGACCCACTGTTTGACCTGTCACTGCCCCCCCTGATTCCCCTGTCACTGACCCCCTGATTCCTCCTGTCACTGCCTCCCTGATTCCCCTGTCACTGACCCCCTGATTCCCCCTGTCACTGCACCCCTGATTCCCCCTGTCACTGCCCCCCTGATTCCCCCTGTCACTGTCCTCCCTGATTCCCCATCACTGTCCTCCCTGATTCCCCGTCACTGACCCCCTTGATTCCCCCGTCACTGACCCCCCTGCTTCCCCGTCACTGACCCCCTGTTTCCGCCATCACTGCCCCCCTGATTCCCCGTCACTGCCCCCCTTATTCCCCTGTCACTGCCCCCCTGATTCCCCCGTCACTGCCCCCCTGATTCCCCCTGTCACTGCCCCTCTGATTCCACGTCATTGACCCCCCTGATTCCCCCTGTCACTGACCCCCCTGATTCCCCCTGTCACTGACCCCTTGATTCCCCTGTCACTGCCCCCCTGATTCCCCCGTCACTGCCCCCCTGATTCCCCCTGTCACTGCCCCCATGATTCCTCCTGTCACTGCCCCCCTGATTCCCCCTGTCACTGACCCCCTGAATCCCCTGTCACTGCCCCCCTGATTCCCCCTGTCACTGCCCCTCTGATTCCACGTCACTGACCCCCCTGATTCCCCTTGTCACTGACCCCCTGATTCCCCTGTCACTGCCCCCCTGATTCCCCCGTCACTGCCCCCCTGATTCCCCCTGTCACTGCCCCTTGATTCCCCTTTCACTGCCCTCTGATTCCCCTGTCACTGTCCCCCTGATTCCCCTGTCACTGACACCCTGATTCCCCCTGTCACTGTCCCCTGATTCCCCCTGTCACTGCCCCCCTGATTCCCCCATCACTGTCCCCTGATTCCCCTGTCACTGCCCCCTGATTCCCCTGTCACTGCCCCCCTGATTCCCCTGTCACTGCCCCCCTGATTCCCCTGTCACTGACCCCGATTCCCCCTGTCACTGCCCCCATGATTCCCCCTGTCACAGATCCCCCTGATTTCCCCTGTCAGTGACCCCCCTGATTCCCCCTGTCACTGACCCCCCTGATTCCCCCGTCACTGCCCCCCTGATTCCCCCTGTCACTGTCCCCCCTGATTTCCCCATCACTGCCCCCCTGATTCCCCGTCACTGCCCCCCCCGATTCCCCCTGTCACTGCCCCCCTGATTCCCCCATCACTGCCCCCCTGATTCCCCCTGTCACTGCCCCCCCGATTCCCTCTTTCACTATCCCCCGATTCCCCCTGTCACTACCCCCCTTGATTCCCCCTGTCGCTGTCCCCCCTGATTCCCCCGTCACTGCCCCCCTGATTTCCCCTGTCACTGCCGCCCCTTTCCCCCTGTCACTGCCCCCCTGATTCCCCCTGTCACTGCCCCCGTTTCCCCCGTCACTGACCCCCCTGATTCCCCCTGTCACGGCCCCCATGATTCCTCCTGTCACTGCCCAATTGGTTCCCCCTGTCACTGACCCCCCTGATTCCTCCTGTCACTGCCCCCCTGATTCCCCCTGTCACTACCCCGCTGATTCCCCCTGTCACTGACCCCCCTGATTCCCCCTGTCACTGCCCCCATGATTCCTCCTGTCACTGCCCCTCTGATTCCACGTCACTGACCCCCCTGATTCCACATGTCACTGACCCCCTGATTCCCCTGTCACTGCCCCCCTGATTCCCCCTGTCACTGCCCCCCTGATACCCCCTGTCACTGCCTGCATTGATTTCTTTGTTGGCTCAATGACGAGACATTTATGAAAGAGAATGTCTTTTAATCTAAAGTCTGTTCAACTCTTTATACAGCATTTACAGGAGACATCATGCTAGTGATGCATCTGGAACAAAACTGAAACTAAACTAAACTGCCTTGCTTGTCTCGGTCACATGCCCTCTGCTGGTCAGGCACAAGCAATCAATACATGCAAACATGCTGGTAAGGCATCATAATCAAACAAGCAAGTACCATCTCTATTTGCTGATATCATCACAACTGCCCCCCTGATTTGGCAGATGCAATATAATGTTGAAAAGTGTGAGGTTATGCACTTTGGCAGAAAAAATCAAAGAGCAAGTTATTATCTAAATGTAGAGAAACTGCAAAGTGCTACAGTACAAAGGGATCTTGGGGTCCTGGTGCATGAAACACAAAAAGTTAGTGTGCAGGTGCAGCAGGTGATCAGGAAGGCCAATGGAATCTTGGCTTTTATTGCAAGGGGAATGGAGAGTAAAAACAGGGAAGTCTTGCTGCAGTTATACAGGGTACTGGTGAGGCCACACCTGGAATACTGCGTGCAGTTTTGGTTTCCATATTTAAGAAAATATATACTTGCTCTCGAGGCGGTTCAGAGAAGGTTCACTCGGTTGATTCCGGAGATGAGGGTGTTGACGTATGAGGAAAGGTTGAGTAGGTTGGGATTCTACTCATTGGAGTTCAGAAGAATGAGAGGCGATCTTATCGAAACATATAAGATTGTGAGGGGGCTTGATCGGGTGGATGCGGGGAGGATGTTTCCACTGATGGGTGAGACTAGAACTAGGGGGCATAATCTAAGAATAAGGGGCTGCCCTTTCAAAACTGAGATGAGGAGAAACTTCTTCACTCAGAGGGTAGTAAATCTATGGAATTTGCTACCCCAGAGAGATGTGGAAGCTGCAACATTAAATAAATTTAAAATGGAGATAGACAGTTTCCTAGCAGATAAGGGAATTAGGGGTTACGGGGAGAGGGCAGGGAAGTGGACGTGTCTAGATTCGGATCAGCCATGATCCTATTGAATGGCGGAGCAGGCCCGAGGGGCCGTATGGCCTACTCCTGCTCCTACTTCTTATGTTTTTATACCCCCTGTCACTGACCCCCTGATTCCCCCTGTCACTGACCCCCTGATTCCCCCTGTCACTGCCCCCCTGATTCCTCCTGTCACTGTCCCCCCTGATTCCCCGTCACTGCCCCCTGACCTCCCTGTCATTGACCCCCCTGTCACTGAACCCCTGACCCCCGTCACTGAACCCCCTGATTTCCCCTGTCATTGACCCCCTGATTCCCCCTGTCACTGACCCCCCTGATTCCACCTGTCACTGACCCCCCTGATTCCACCTGTCACTGACCCCCCTGATTCCCCCGTCACTGCCCCCCTATTTCCCCTGTCACTGACCCCCCTGATTCCCCTGTCACTGACCCCCCTGATTCCCCTGTCACTGACCCCCCTGATTCCCCTGTCACTGACCCCCCTGATTCCCCCGTCACTGCCCCCCTGATTCCCCCGTCACTGACCCCCCTGATTTCCCCTGTCAATTCAATTCAATTCAAATCGCTTTATTGGCATGATGATGACAAGGTACATCTTATGTTGCCAAAGCATCGAAAAACATTCATGGTTGAACACATAAACGCAGGTCTATCCATACAGTGTATAAACAGATATATCCCTGAGTGTATAAATATACATTCATATAATTTGTATATACTCTTTTCTTAGATTTAATGGTTGTCCCTCTGTTTATGGCAAGCTGTAACATAGTGTGCCGCTAAGGTTACACAATTTCTCTGTTCCCCTAGTAGGTATGGGAGTTTTTGGTTGTCATTCAAATTTCTGAATTCAGGGCATATTTTTGTGAATTTTAGGTAGAAATTCTCCCTTATGCCCTGATATTTTCTACAAGCTGTGAGGAAGTGCATCTCTGTCTCCACCACTCCCTGACTGCAGTGAGAGCATATCCTGTCCTCTCTTGGTAGCCGGGTCTGCCTGTGTCTGCCTTTTTCGATGGCCAGGCTATGTTCACTAAGTCTGTACATTGTCAAGGTTTTTCTCAGTTTGCTATCCTTTACCATGGTCAGGTAATCAGCCATGTTGTATTGTCTGTTTAGGGCCAAGTAGCAATTGAGTTTGTTTTGGGTTTTTGTTGTTTCTGCCCAATATGACAGATATTTTTCCTTTTGCTTAGTGACGATTGTGTTGGGTCGAATTCTCTGTGTTACGATGTCACTGTCCTGGGGCTGGTTATTGTTAGTAGTGTTAGTAGTAACTTCAGTAAGTCCCAGGACTAGTTGACTGAGGGTATTCTTCTTTATGGTCCTCTCTTGGCATTTCAGGGCTTCGTAATGATAGCAGTGGGGGTTGCTCATTTTTAGGTGTTCCCAAAATTTGGTGGCTCTTTTTTGGATAGTAATTATTGCATTGTTTACGGTTTTCCTTTGAGTCCGGAGGATACTTTTACAGAATTCTGCATGTAGGATCTCAATTGGGTGTTTGTCCCATTTTGCAAATTCTTGTTGTGTTAGCGGTCCCCACACCTCACTGCCATAGAGTGCAATTGGTTCAATTACTGATTTAAAAATTTTGAGCCAAATGCTAATTGGGATTTCTATTTGGATTGATTTTTTAATGGCATAGAAAGCCCTTCTTGCTTTCTCTTTCAGTTCATTCACAGCCAGATGAAAATTTCCCGTAGAACTGATTTTTAAGCCCAAGTATGTGTAGTTAGTGGTTTGTTCAATTTTAGTTGTTCCTAGTGTGAAATTTATTTTGGGTCCCTGATGTCTGGATCTTTGCTGGAACACAAGGACTTTGGTTTTTTGGGGGTTTATTGTCAGGACCCAGGTCTGACAGAACGACTCTAGCAGATCCAGGTTCTGCTGTAAACCCTCCTTAGTTGGTGACAGTAGAACCAGGTCATCTGCATAGAGGAGGAATTTAACCTTGGATTCATATAGGGTGAGGCCGGGTGCTGTAGATTGTTCAAGTAGTTTTGCCAATTCATTTATGTAAATATTAAAGAGTGTCGGTGAGATGGGCGAGCCCTGCGTCACACCACGCCCCTGTGGGAAGTATTTTGTTTGTTTGTCTCCAATTTTAACTGCACATTTATTGTTTGTATACATTGATTTGATTACATCATATGTTTTTCCCCCTACACCACTTTCAATAAGTTTCAAGAATAGACCGTCATGCCAGATGGAATCGAAAGCCTTCTGGAAATCTATAAAGCAGGCAAAAATTTTGCTTTTGTTTTGATGGACATGTTTGTCAATTAGGGTCTGTAGGGTGAAGATATGATCTGATGTTCTATAGTTTGGTAGGAATCCAATTTGGCTTTTACTCAAGACATTGTGCTCCTCAAGGAAGTTTATAAATCTTTTGTTTATGATACTACAGAATACCTTCCCCAGGTTACTGTTTACACAGATGCCTCGATAGTTATTTGGGTCAACTTTGTTCCCACTTTTGTATATGGGCGTTATGAGTCCTTTGTTCCAAATATCAGGGAAGTAACCGACACTCAGAACCAAGTTGAAGAGTTTTAGGATAGCCAATTTCATTTTATCGTCCGTGTGTTTAATCATCTCGCTTAGGATGCCGTCTGCACCGCAAGCTTTTCCTGGTCGCAGGTCCTTGAGTTTTTCAAATCGCTCTTTTTCTGTTATTATGGAGTCTAGCGGGTTTTGGTTATCTTTTATGGCTATTTCGAGCTTTTCCAGTTTTTTGCATATTTGGTGTTGCTCTGGCCTTAGTGTGTTTTTCTGGTATAATTTTTCAAAGTGGTTTTCCCATGTGTCTCCGTTTTGAATGGCCAATTCGTCGTGTTGTTTTTTGTGTAATGTATTCCAGTTGTCCCAGAAACAATTGGAATCAATGGATTCCTCAATGGAGCTGAGTGTATTCTTAATATACTGCTCTTTTTTGGTTCTGAGTGTGTTTTGTATTGTGTTAGTGTCTGACAATAAGTAAGGCGTAATTCTTCGTTTTCTGGCTGTCTGTGTTTTTGGTTTGATATTTTTCTGAGTTTTTTCCTCATGTTATGGCAATCTGGGTCAAACCATTTTTCATAGTTTTTTGTTTTGGGTTTATTCTTGCGAACTTTCAAGTTTGACATTGTTGCCAAATTATCAAAAATATAATTTAGGTTATTCACTGCCCGGTTTACGCCTTCTTTATTGTGAGTGTATATGTTTTCCAGAAAGGTGTCCAAGAGAGCTTGCGTTGATTGATTGCTTATTGCTTTCTGGTATTTTTCCGTGCTGTTTTTGGCCCATCTGTAGGATTTTTTGGTGTTGTACAGCTTACTGGGTTGTGTTTCTTTGTTGGTTGTTTCTGTCCTTTTAAGATACACAGTAATTTGACTGTGGTCTGACAGTGTTGTTTGTGGTTTGACTGTGAATGCTCTGAAAGAGGATGGGTCCAAATCCGTAATCATATAGTCTATGGTGCTGCAGCCAAGAGGTGAGCAATAGGTCGATCTTCCTAGGAGGTCTCCCATGAACCTACCATTGACAATGTACAGACCCAGGCTTCGACAGAGCTGCAGGAGCTGTTTTCCGTTAGCATTTGTCTGTTTGTCGCAGTTATGCCTGTATGGATGGGAAGGGATATCGAAGTGGTTATTTCCGAATATGTAATTGTTTCCCTGATTATTGGTGAAGTCTGGTTCTTCGCCAGTTCTTGAATTGAGGTCACCACAGATCAACACGTTCCCCTGGGCCTGGTATTGGATAATCTCCCTCTCAATGTTGGAGAAGGTGTCCTCTTTAAAGTACGGGGATTCCACTGGGGGGATATAGAGTGCGCAAATGAAAACATCTTGAGTGTTAGAGATGATGCCCCTCTTAATTTTGAGCCATATGTGGTTTTCGCCCTTTTTTATAAATTTGATGCAATTCTTAAGCTCTGTTTTAAACCAAATCAGTATGCCTCCAGAGTCTCTGCCCTGGGTTACTCCTGGCAATTTATTGGAGGGGACCACCAGCTCTGTGTACCCATGGGGACGGTCAGTGTGTCCTTCTCCTCTACACCAAGTTTCCTGTAAAATGATAATATCCAGATCTTTAATTTCATCTATGAACTCTGGGGTCCTACTCTTCATGTCGAGCACAGAAGAGCGTAGACCTTGGATATTCCAGGTCAAAAAATATAAGGGCTTCATGTTAAGTTTGATCTTTTACTATGATAGGTTAAAGTATGATATGTGTTTGTCGTGTCTAAATGGGGAAAAAAAAGAACATTTCAATTGTCTATAAATGCTGATACTAATTGGTTACAACTCTTTCTAGCAACTAGTCCTTATTATTATTTTTTTCTGATCCATAAGGCGGAAGTAGATGCTGCTGCGCGTCTGCATTATGTCTCTTAATGGATTGTCTCTGCCTGAGGTATTGCGTATGCCCTGAGCATCTCTCCCTCTGTCTGGCTGGGGGCGGTCCTGTTCCCCTGTAGGACAGGAGTGGTGCAGGTCCGACATTGTTGTTGTGCATGGGGATCCTCTCTGGTCCCGGTTGGTGTGGTGGTGGTCTCTGTAGTAGTCCTGGTCTGTACCCCAGTGGTCTCTGGTGGTCAGGGGGGGGTCCTCCTGGAGTCTGGGTATGGACCCGGTTAAAAGCGACATCCTTCAGGGGTTTAGCAAAGATCGATATTCGCTTCCTGTGGATATGGACGCGGTCGTGAAGACATTCCACATCGAGGGTGACCCCCCTGATTCCCCTGTCACTGCCCCCCCTGATTCCCCCTGTCACTGACCCCCCTGATTCCCCGTCACTGACCCCCCTGATTCCCCCTGTCACTGACCCCCTGATTCCCCTTGTCACTGCCCCCCTGATTCCCCCTGTCACTGACCCCCGTCACTGACCCCCTTCCCGTCACTGCCCCCCCTGATTCCCCCTGTCACTGCCTCCCTGATTCCCCGTCACTGACCCCCCCTGATTCCCCGTCACTGCCCCCGATTCCCCCTGTCACTGACCCCCCTGATTCCCCGTCACTGAACCCCCTGATTCCGTCACTGACCCCCGATTCCCCGTCACTACCCCCCTGATTCGCCCTGTCGCTGCCCCCCTGATTCCCCCTGTCACTGACCCCCCTGTTACTGACCCCCTGTCACTACCCCCCTGATTCCCCCTGTCACTGCCCCCCCGATTCCCCCTGTCACTGCCCCCCCGATTCCCCCTGTCACTGCCCCCCCTGATTCCCCCTGTTACTGACCCCCCTGATTCCCCCTGTTACTGACCCCCCTGATTCCCCCTGTTACTGCCCCCCTGATTCCCCCGTCACTGCCCCCCTGACCCCCCCGTCACTGTCCCCCCTGATTCCCCCTCTCCGGCAAAAATGGATCCGTCGAACTATGAACCGGAAGTGAACCCGTCATCTCAGCCGTTGCCGCCTGGGAACCAGCATGGCTACTTCCACGGTGAGAAAACAGAGAGAGAGAACGGGGATTGTAGTGGGAACAGAGAGAGAATCAGGAATTGTACTGGGAACAGAGAGAGAACAGGGGATTGTACTGGGAAGAGAGAGAGAACAGGGGATTGTACTGGGAAGAGAGAGAGAGAACAGGGGATTGTACTGGGAAGAGAGAGAGAGAGAACAGGGGATTGTACTGGGAAGAGAGAGAGAGAACAGGAGATTGTACTGGGAAGAGAGAGAGAGAACAGGGGAATGTACTGGGAAGAGAGAGAACCGTGGGATTGTACTGGGAACAGAGAGAGAGAGAACGGGATTGCACTGGGAAGAGAGAGAGAGAACAGGGGATTGTACTGGGAGCAGAGAGAGAGAACAGGGGATTGTACTGGGAAGAGAGAGAGAGAACAGGGGATTGTACTGGGAAGAGAGAGAGAGAACCGTGGGATTGTACTGGGAACAGAGAGAGAGAACAGGGGATTGTACTTGGAAGAGAGAGAGAGAACAGGGGATTGTACTGGGAAGAGAGAGAGAGAACAGGGGATTGTACTGGGAAGAGAGAGAGAACAGGAGATTGTACTGGGAAGAGAGAGAGAGAACAGGGGATTGTACTGGGAAGAGAGAGAGAGAACCGTGGGATTGTACTGGGAACAGAGAGAGAGAACAGGGGATTGTACTTGGAAGAGAGAGAGAGAACAGGGGATTGTACTGGGAAGAGAGAGAGAGAACAGGAGATTGTACTGGGAAGAGAGAGAACAGGGGATTGTACTGGGAAGAGAGAGAGAACCGTGGGATTGTACTGGGAACAGAGAGAGAGAGAACAGGGGATTGTACTGGGAAGAGAGAGAGAGAACAGGGGATTGTACTGGGAAGAGAGAGAGAACAGGAGATTGTACTGGGAACAGAGAGAGAGAACAGGGGATTGTACTGGGAACAGAGAGAGAACAGGGGATTGTACTGGGAAGAGAGAGAGAACAGGAGATTGTACTGGGAAGAGAGAGAACAGGGGATTGTACTGGGAAGAGAGAGAGTACCGTGGGATTGTACTGGGAACAGAGAGAGAGAGAACGGGATTGTACTGGGAAGAGAGAGAGAGAACAGGGGATTGTACTGGGAAGAGAGAGAGAACAGGGGATTGTACTGGGAAGAGAGAGAGAGAACAGGAGATTGTACTGGGAACAGAGAGAGAGAGAACAGGGGATTGTACTGGGAACAGAGAGAGAGAACAGGGGATTGTACTGGGAACAGAGAGAGAGAACAGGGGATTGTACTGGGAAGAGAGAGAACAGGGGATTGTACTGGGAAGAGAGAGAGAGAACAGGGGATTGTACTGGGAACAGAGAGAGAGAACAGGGGATTGTACTGGGAAGAGAGAGGGAGAACAGGGGATTGTACTGGGAACAGAGAGAACGGGATTGTACTGGGAACAGAGAGAGAGAACAGGAGATTGTACTGGGAACAGAGAGAGAGAACAGGAGATTGTACTGGGAACAGAGAGAGAGAACCATGGGATTGTACTGGGAATGGAGAGAGAGAACAGGGGATTGTACTGGGAAGAGAGAGAGAACGGGGGATTGTACTGGGAACAGAGAGAGAGAACGGGGATTGTACTTGGAAGAGAGAGAGAGAACGGGATTGTACTGGGAACAGAGAGAGAACAGGGGATTGTACTGGGAACAGAGAGAGAGAACGGGGATTGTACTGGGAACAGAGAGAACAGGGGATTGTACTGGGAACAGAGAGAGAGAACGGGGATTGTACTGGGAACAGAGAGAACGGGGGATTGTACTGGGAAGAGAGAGAGAACGGGATAGTACTGGGAACAGTGAGAGAACGGGATTGTACTGGGAACAGAGAGAGAGAACGGGATTGTACTGGGAAGGGAGAGAACAAGGGATTGTACTGGGAACAGAGAGAGTACGGGGATTGTAGTGGGAACAGAGAGAGAGAACGGGGATTGTAGTGGGAACAGAGAGAGAGAACGGGCATCGTACTGGGAACAGAGAGAGAGAACGGGGATTGTACTGGGAACAGAGAGAGAACAGGATTGTACTGGGAACAGAGAGAGAGAGAGAGAGAGAGAGAGAGAGAACAGGGTGATTGTACTGGGAACAGAGAGAGAGAGAGATCAACAACAACCTGTATTTATACAGCACCTTTAATGTAGTAAAACATCCCAAGGTGCTTCACAGGAGTATTTTAAGACAAAAAATTGACATCGATCCACATAAGGATAAATTAGGGCAGGTGACCAAAAGCTTGGTCAAAGAGGTAGGTTTTAAGGAGCGTCTTAAAGGAGGAAAGAGAGGTAGCGAGGGGGAGAGGTTTAGGCAGGGAATTCCAGAGCTTAGGGCCCAGGCAACAGAAGGCATGGCCGCCAATGGTTGAGCGATTTATAATCAGGGATGCTCAAGAGGGCAGAATTAGAGGAGTGCAGATAACTTGGGGGTTGTGGGGCTGAAAGAGATTACAGAGATAGGGAGTGGCGAGGCCATGGAGGGATTTGAAATCAAGGATGAGAATTTTGAAATCGAGGCGCTGCTTAACCGGGAGCCAATGTAGGTCAGCGAGCACAGGAGTGATGGGCGAACGGGACTTGGTGCGGGTTAGGACACGGGCAGCCGAGTTTTGGATGAGCTCAAGTTTACGTAGGGTGGAATGTGGGAGGCCAGCCAGGAGTGTGTTGGAATGGTCAAGTCTAGAAGTAACAGAGGCATGGATGAGGATTTCAGCAGCGGATGAGCTGAGGCAAGGGCAGAGACGGGCGATGTTACGGAGGTGGAAATAGGCGGTCTTAGTTATGCTGCGGGTATGTGGTCGGAAGCTCATTTCAGGGTCACATGCGACACCAAGGTTGCAATCGGTGTGGTTCAGCCTCAAACAGATGTTAGGGAGAGGGATGGAGTCAGTGGCTAGGGAACGGAGTTTGTGGCGGGGACCAAAAACAATGGCTTCGGCTTTCCCAATATTTAATTGTAGAAAATTTTTGCTCATCCAGAACTGGATGTCGGACAAGCAGTCTGACAATTTAGAGACCGTGGAGGGGTCGAGAGAAGTGGTAGTGAGGTAGAGCTGGGTGTCATCAGCGTACATGTGGAAACTGACGCTGTGTTTTCGGATGATGTCGCCAAGGGGCAACATGTAGATGAGAAGTAGGAGGGGCTCAAGGATAGATCCTTGGGGGACACCACAGGTAACGATGCGGGAGCGGGAAGAGAAGCTGTTGCAGGTGATTCTCTGGCTATGATTAGATAGATAAGAATGGAACTAGGTGAGTGCAGCCCCACCCAGCTGGACGGTGGTGGAGAGGTGTTGGAGGAGGATGGAATGGTCAACCGTCTCAAAGGCTGCAGACCGATTGAGAAGGATGAGGAGGGATAGTTTATCTTTATCACAGTCACAAAGGATGTCATTTGTGACTTTGATGAGAGCCATTTCGGTACTGTGGCAAGGGTGGAAACCTGATTGGCGGAATTCAAACATGGAATTGCGGGAAAGATGGGCACGGATTTGGGAGGCAACAAGTTCAAGGACTTTGGAGAGGAAAGGGAGGTTGGAGATGGGGCGGTAGTTTGCAAGGACGGAGGGATCAAGGTTTGATTTTTTGAGGCGAGGGGTGATGACGGCAGATTTGAGGGACGGGGTCAGTTCCTGAGGAGGGAGAACCGTTAACAATATCAGCTAACATGGGAGCCAGAAAGGGAAGTTGGGTGGTCAGCAGTTTGGTGGGAATAGGGTCGAGGGAGCAGGTGGTGGGCCTCATAGACAAGATGAGCGCAGAGAGGTCATGAGGGGAGATCGGAGAGAAACTAGAGAAAGATGTGAGTTCAGGGCTAGGGCAGAGGGTAACCTTAGAGGAAGTTTAGCCCAGTGGGCTCGGGGAATGAAGGGAAGTGGCAGAGGCAGCTGAACGGATGGTCTCAATCTTAGGGACAAAGTAGCCCATGAGCTCCTCACACTTGTTGTCGGAGGTGAGGGTGGAGGAGAGAGGGGTTTAAGAAGACGGTTAGCAGTAAAGAATATGAGCTGGGGTTTATCTTTGCATTCCAGAATGATTCTGGAATAGTGAGCAGTTTTGACAGACGAGAGCAGGACCCGATAATGCTTTATGTGGCCCAGCCAGATCTGGCGGTGAATGGCTAAACCAGTTGTCCTCCATATCCATTCAAGGTGCGTCTCTTGGACTTAAGGGAGTGAAGATGAGAGCCGTACCAGGGGGAACGGCCAGGGTGAGAGAGCGTAATTGTTTTAGTAGGGACTAGGGCATCAAAGGTGGTGGTGAGGGTGTGGTTGAGCAGATCGGTAGCTGCAGAAATGTCGTGAATGGAGGGCCAGAGGCTGGACAGTTGGGTTTTCATAAGTGCAGTTGTAGGAGATTGGGAGAGAGTTTTTTCCAGGGGCGGACACAGAAGGAAGTAGGGTTGTTGGGGGGGGGGCGGTGGTGGGGCGGGTGGAAGGGGGATGTGGGTGGAGAGCGATACGAGGAAGTGGTCAGAGATGACCTTATCTGTGATTGACACGATGGGAGTAGCGAGGCCACGAGAGATGGCATGGTTGAGGGGGCGGCCGTGAATATGAGTTGGGGAGTTTACATGGAGAGAGAGATTAAGGGAGGATAGGAGGTTAGTGAACTCAGGAGAGAGAGAGCGTGATGAATTGAGATGTAGGTTGAAATCACCGAGGATGAGAAATCGTTCGGTGCAGAGGCTGAGGGAGGAGAATAGTGAACAAGGGGATTGTAGTGGGAACAGAGAGAGAGAGAAAATGGGGCGATTGTACTGGGAACAGGGAGAGAGAACAGGGGGGTTGTAGTGTGAACAGAGAGCGAGAACAGGGGGGTTGTACTGGGAATGGAGAGAGAGAGAGAACAGGGGGACTTTAGTGGGAACAGAGAGAGAGAGAGAGAATAAGGGGATTGTACTGGGAATGGAGAGAGAGAACAGAGGATTGTACTGGGAACAGAGAGAGAGAACGGGATTGTACTGGGAACAGAGAGAGAGAGAAAATGGGGCGATTGTACTGGGAACAGGGAGAGAGAACAGGGGGATTGTAGTGGGAACAGAGAGAGAGAAAATGGGGCGATTGTACTGGGAACAGGGAGAGAGAACGGGGATTGTAGTGGGAACAGAGAGAGAGAGAAAATGGGGCGATTGTACTGGGAACAGGGAGAGAGAACAGGGGGATTTTAGTGGGAATGGAGAGAGAGAGAACGGGGATTGTACTGGGAACAGAGCGCGAGAACAGGGGGATTGTACTGGGAATGGAGAGAGAGAGAACAGGGGGACTTTAGTGGGAACAGAGAGAGACAGAATAAGGGGATTGTACTGGGAATGGAGAGAGAGAACAAGGGGATTGTACTGGGAACAGAGAGAGAGAACGGGATTGTACTGGGAACAGAGAGAGAACGGGATTGTACTGGGAACAGAGAGAGAGAACAGGGGATTGTACTGGGAACAGAGAGAGAGAATGGGATTGTACTGGGAACAGCGAGAGAACCGTGGGATTGTACTGGGAACAGAGAGAGAGAATGGGATTTTGGTGGGAAGAGAGAGAGAATGGGGATTGTACTGGGAACAGAGAGCGAGAACAGGGGGATTGTACTGGGAATGGAGAGAGAGAGAGAGAGAACAGGGGGACTTTAGTGGGAACAGAGAGAGACAGAATAAGGGGATTGTACTGGGAATGGAGAGAGAGAACGGGATTGTACTGGGAACAGAGAGAGAACGGGATTGTACTGGGAACAGAGAGAGAGAACAGGGGATTGTACTGGGAACAGAGAGAGAGAACGGGATTGTACTGGGAACAGCGAGAGAACCGTGGGATTGTACTGGGAACAGAGAGAGAGAATGGGATTTTGGTGGGAAGAGAGAGAGAATGGGGATTGTACTGGGAACAGAGAGCGAGAACAGGGGGATTGTACTGGGAATGGAGAGAGAGAGAGAGAGAACAGGGGGACTTTAGTGGGAACAGAGAGAGACAGAATAAGGGGATTGTACTGGGAATGGAGAGAGAGAACAAGGGGATTGTACTGGGAATGGAGAGAGAGAACAAGGGGATTGTACTGGGAACAGAGAGAGAGAACGGGATTGTACTGGGAACAGAGAGAGAACGGGATTGTACTGGGAACAGAGAGAGAGAACAGGGGATTGTACTGGGAACAGAGAGAGAGAACGGGATTGTACTGGGAACAGCGAGAGAACCGTGGGATTGTACTGGGAACAGAGAGAGAGAATGGGATTTTGGTGGGAAGAGAGAGAGAATGGGGATTGTACTGGGAACAGAGAGAGCGAGAACAGGGGGATTGTACTGGGAATGGAGAGAGAGAGAGAGAGAACAGGGGGACTTTAGTGGGAACAGAGAGAGACAGAATAAGGGGATTGTACTGGGAATGGAGAGAGAGAACGGGATTGTACTGGGAACAGAGAGAACGGGATTGTACTGGGAACAGAGAGAGAGAGAACAGGGGATTGTACTGGGAACAGAGAGAGAGAACGGGATTGTACTGGGAACAGCGAGAGAACCGTGGGATTGTACTGGGAACAGAGAGAGAGAATGGGATTTTGGTGGGAAGAGAGAGAGAATGGGGATTGTACTGGGAACAGAGAGCGAGAACAGGGGGATTGTACTGGGAATGGAGAGAGAGAGAGAGAGAACAGGGGGACTTTAGTGGGAACAGAGAGAGACAGAATAAGGGGATTGTACTGGGAATGGAGAGAGAGAACAAGGGGATTGTACTGGGAATGGAGAGAGAGAACAAGGGGATTGTACTGGGAACAGAGAGAGAGAACGGGATTGTACTGGGAACAGAGAGAACGGGATTGTACTGGGAACAGAGAGAGAGAACAGGGGATTATACTGGGAACAGAGAGAGAGAACGGGATTGTACTGGGAACAGCGAGAGAACCGTGGGATTGTACTGGGAACAGAGAGAGAGAATGGGATTTTGGTGGGAAGAGAGAGAGAATGGGGATTGTACTGGGAACAGAGAGAGAGAGAACAGGATTGTACTGGGAACAGAGAGAACAGGGGGATTGTACTGGGAATGGAGAGAGAGAACGGGGATTGTACTGGGAACAGAGAGAGAGAACAGGGGATTGTACTGGGAACAGAGAGAGAGAACAGGAGATTGTACTGGGAACAGAGAGAGAGAACGGGATTGTACTGGGAACAGAGAGAGAGAACAGGGGATTGTACTGGGAACAGAGAGAGAGAACAGGGGATTGTACTGGGAACAGCGAGAGAACCGTGGGATTGTACTGGGAACAGAGAGAGAGAATGGGATTTTGGTGGGAAGAGAGAGAGAATGGGGATTGTACTGGGAACAGAGAGAGAGAGAGAACAGGATTGTACTGGGAACAGAGAGAACAGGGGGATTGTACTGGGAATGGAGAGAGAGAGAATGGGGGCATTTTTTTTAAAATTTGTTTTTTTGTGAGATGTGTGCATCGCTGACAAGGCCAGCATTTATTGCCCATCCCTAATTGCCCTTGAGAAGGTGGTGGTGATCCGCCTTCTTGAACCGCTGCAGTCCGTGTGGTGAAGGTACTTCCACAGTGCTGTTAGGGAGGGAGTTCCAGGTTTTTGACCCAACGACGATGAAGGAATGGCGAGATACTTCCAAGTCAGGATGGTGTGTGACTTGGAGGTGGTGGTGTTCCCATGCGCCTGTACTGGGAATGGAGAGAGAGAGAACAGCGGATTGTAATGGGAACAGCGAAAGAGTCATAATGGCACAGAAGGAGGCCATTCGGCCCATCGAATCTGTGCCAGCTCTCTGTAGAACAATCCAATCAGTCCCATTCCCCGCTCTATCCCCGTAGCCCTGCAAGTTTATTTCCCTCAAGTGCCTATCCAGTCTCCCCTTGAAAACATTGAGTGTCTCCGCTTCCACCACTTCTGTCGGCAGCGAATTCCAGGTCATCACCACTCGCTACGTAAAAAAGTTTTTCCTCACATCCCCCTGTATCTCTTGCCCAAAACCTTAAATCTGTGTCCCCTAGTCCTTGTACCATTAACTAGTGGGATCAGCCTTTTCCCATCTAGCCTATCCAAACCCGCCATAATCTTGTACACCTCTATCAAATCACCCCTCAACCTCCTTCGCTCTAATGAAAACAAATGCAGCTTCTCCAATCTGTCCTTGTATCTAAGATCCCCCATCCCCGGAACCATTCTGGTAAATCTCCTCTGCACCCTCTCAAGGGCCTTCACATCCTTCCTAAAGTGTGGTGACCAGAACTGGACGCAATACTCCAGTTGTGGCCTAACCAGCACTTTATAAAAGTTCAGCATAACTTCTCTACTTTTGTACTCAATATCTCTATTTATGAAGCCCAAGATCCCATATGCTTTGTTAACCACTCTCAATATGTCCTGCCACCTTCAGGGACCTATACACATTAACTCCCAGGTCCCTCTGTCCCTGCACACTCTTTAAAACTGTGCCATTAAGTGTATATTGCCTCTCCCTGTTCCTTCTGCCAAAATGCATCACCTCACACTTCTCTGTATTAAATTCCATCTGTCACTTGTCTGCCCATTCTGCTAGCCTTTCTATGTCCTGCTGCAGTCGATTGATATCATCATCACTGTTTGCCACACCCCCAAGTTTGGTGTCATCGGCTATTTTAGAAATTCTACACTGTATACCAATATCCAGATCATTTATATATATCAAAAAAATCAGTGGCCCCAGCACTGACCCTTGGGGAACACCACTGTCTACCATCCTCCAGTCTGAAAAACAGCCATTTACCACAACTCGCTGTTTTCTGTCCTTAAGCCAATTCCTTATCCAAGCTGCCACTGACCCACCTATTCCATGAGCCTCAATTTTGTTAACCAGCCTTCTATGTGGTACTTTGTCAAACGCCTTCTGAAAATCCATGTAGACAACATCCATTGCATTCCCTTCATCAATCCTCTCTGTTACTTCATTAAAAAATTCAGTTAGATTAGTCAAACATGATCTGCCTTTTACAAATCCGTGTTGGCTCTCCTTAGTTAGCTTAAACCTCTCTAAGTGCCCGTTAATCTTTTCCTTGATTATTGTTTCTAAAACTTTACCCACCACTGATGTTAAACTAACCGGCCTGCAGTTACTAGGATTGTCCTTACACCCTTTCTTGAACAATGGTGTCACATTTGCCACTTTCCAATCCTCGGGCACCTGCCCCGCATCTAGGGAAGATTGGAAAATTATGTCAAGCCCTTCCGCTATCTCCTCCCCCAATTCCCTTAACAACCTGGGATGCAAGCCATCTGGACCAGGCGACTTATCCACTCTAAGCATACCCAGCCTTCCAGTACATCCTGTCTATCAATTTTCACCCCTTCCATTGCTTCTACCTTTTCCACTTCTTCCAATATTTTGTCAGCATCCACCTCCTTTGTATCTGTGTTTACTAAGTCCTCATTGAGTATTCTAGCCTTGCCTTGCGCCTCTAAGCATATATCACCTTCTTTGTCCCTAATAGACCCCACCCCGCCTCTTACTACCTGCTTACTGTTTACATGCCAGTAGAAGATTTTTGGGTTCCCTTTTATGTTAACCGCCATTCTGTTCTCATATTCTTCTTTG
Organism: Somniosus microcephalus; assembly: GCF_052327205.1. Lineage (NCBI taxonomy): Eukaryota > Metazoa > Chordata > Chondrichthyes > Squaliformes > Somniosidae > Somniosus > Somniosus microcephalus. The sequence goes on along the minus strand of NC_140999.1, from coordinate 79,730,899 downwards.
CCAATCTTCACTTCCCCTCCCCTTGAAGAATTCACCTGACATGCATCATGCACCCTCTTTTTTTGTTTCATCATCTTCTCCATCTCCCTCGTCATCCAAGGAGCCCTTGCTTTGGTTCCCTTACCCTTCCCTCTTGTTGGAATGTACCTAGTCTGTACTTGGAACATCTCCTCCTTAAAGATCACCCATTGTTCTGTTACAGTTTTTCCTGTCAGTCTTAGGTTCTAGCCAGGGTAAAATGAAACCATTCGCATCCCATTGAAGTTCGCGTCCCAAAGAACGAATAGGATTATACTGGGAACGGTGATTGTACTGGGAACAGAGAGAGAGAGAATGGGTATTGTACTGATAAGAGAGAGAACAGGGAATTCAACTGGGAACAGAGAGAGCGAATGGGATTGCACTGGGAACAGAGAGAGAGAGAGCAAGAACAGGGGGACAAAAGCCAGATACTGTGGATGCTGTAAATACTGAGCAGGCCATGCAGCATCTGTGGAGAGAGGAAAACAGAGTTAACGTTTTGAGTCTGTGACCTTTTGTCAGAACTGAAAGTTGTTAGAGAAGTAACAGGACTTTAGGAAGTACAGAGACGAAAGGGGGGAGGAGAGGAGAGAACAAAAGGGAAGGTCTGTGATAGGGGGGAAGGCAGGAGTGTTTAAATGACAAAAGGGATGATGATGCAAGGCAAAAAGGGATGGTGCAAGGACAAGTAAAGAAACTGAAGATGGGTCTCGAGGAGGTGTAAATGGCAACAGCAGAATCATTACTAACACCTGCTATCCGAAAAAAATGGGGGTAGAGGTTATGGTCTGAAATTGTTGAACTCGATGTTGAACCCGGAAGGCTGTAAAGATGAAGTGCTGTTCCTCGAGCTTCTGTTGAGCTTCATTGGAACAGTGTAAGAGGCCGAGGACGTAGAGGTTAGAGTGGGAGTGCAGCGGAGAATTAAAGTGACAGGCGACCGGAAGCTCGGGGTCACGCTTACGGACTGCATGGAGGTGGTCGGCAAAGCGATCACCCAATCTGTGTTTGGTCTCCCCAGTGTAGAGCCGCGAATACTATACTAAATTGCAAGAAGTACAAGTAAATCGCTGTTTCACCTGGAAGGAGTGTTTGGGCCCTGGACCGTGGGAAGGGAGGAGGTGAAAGGGCAGGTGTTGCATCTCCGACTCTTCTCATTCCTTCCTCAACCAATATCCACTATAAGCCCACAGCTATCTTGACTACACTTCCTCCCACCCCGCTTCGGTTAAGAACTCTCTTCCATTCTCCCAGTTTCTCCGTCTGTTGCATCTGTTCTGACGATGCCACCTTCCACACCAGTGCTTCTGATGTATCTTCCTTTTTCTTCAACTGAGGATTACCCATCACCGTGGTTGACATGGCCCTTGACCGTGCCCGTCCTATTTCCAGCACTTCTGCTCTACCCCTTCCTTCCCTCCCTCCCAGACCACGATTGGGTTCCCCTTGTCCTCTCCTTCCACCCCACCAGCCTCCACATTCAACGGATCATCCTCTGCCATTTCTGCCACCCCCAAACACATCTTCCCATCCCCTTTCAGCATTCCGAATAGCAAGAATAGGCTGAGAAGAGTGGCAAGGATTTTGGCCTCTTGTTTTAAGTAGTACAATTAATCTTACTGTTTTATTTGCTTTGTTATATTCTTTTATTTGCAAATAAATATGAACAAGTAGTTTAGCCTGCAACGTGGTGGTCTGTTAATGAACTGACTATTGAATTGAAGGGAGAATGTCATGGGTGTCCCACAGTAAGTGATTTACCACAATTTATGGTTAATTGCTGAACCTGTGTTCTGCTCATCCATATGTGGCAGGGAATAAAGGTTTGGTTTGTAAGAAATTGGAACTCGTCTTGCCATGAACATGTGTAACGGGCTGAGTGGTAACGCAGGGATTGACACTGGGAATGTTCTGGTCTGTCGGTCTTGGCTGATAATTTGATAAATTTGTTAAGTCAATCAGGGAGCCATGCTCATTCAACATGCTTGTTACATTGAATGGAGTCAGTTTTGGGGCTGTAACTGTTGAGGATGCGATTGAGTGATGAGAGGGGAATGGGGCAGGAGAGTCGCATGCATTTGCCAGAAAGTGTTAAGTGAATTGTCACAGTTTCCCGCGGTTTATCTTTTCCCCCTTGTGTTTATTTAGGCAGCACAAAATATGCAAGAAAATTCCAGGGAGAGTGAAGCTGGACAGGAGGCAGCCCTGATGCATGAGGTAACCGTGCTGAACTTCCATCACCCACCAGTACTGAGTTTACATAGAGTCAGAGTTATACAGCACAGAAAGAGGCCCTTAGGCCCATTGTGTCTGCGCCGGCCATCAAGCACTGTCTATTCTAATCCCATTTTCCAGCACTTGGTCCGTAGCCTTGTATGCTATGGCGTTAATCTGAATGCTTCTTGAATGTTGTGAGGGTTCCTGCCTCTACCATCCTTTCAGGCAGTGAGTTCCAGATTCCAACCACTCTCTGGGTGAAAAAGTTTTCCCTCAAATCTCCTCTAAACCTCCTGCACCTTACCTTGAAACTATGCCCCCTGGTTACTGACACCTCTACTAGGGGGAAAAGTTCCTTTCTATCTACGCCCCTCATAATTTTATACACCTCAATCAGGTTCCCCCTCAGCCTTCTCTGCTCTAAGGAAAACAACCCCAGCCTGTCCAGTCTCTCTTCACAGCTGAAACGCTCCAGCCCAGGTAACATCCTGGTAAATCTCCTCTGCACCCTCTCCAATGCAATCACATCCTTCCTATAGTGTGGCGACCAGAACTGCACACAGTATTCCAGCTGTGGCCTAACTAGCGTTTTGTACAGCTCCATCATAACCTCCCTGCTCTTATATTCTATGCCTCGGCAAGTATCCCATATGCCTTTTTAACCACCTTATCGATCTGTCCTGCTGCCTTCAGGGATCTATGCACATGCACACCAAGGTCCCTCTGATCCTCTGTCTTTCCTAGGGTCCTACCATTCATTGTGTATTCCCTTGCCTTGTTAGTCGTCCCAAAATGCATCACCTCACACTTTTCAGGGTTAAATTCCATTTGCCACTGTTCTGCCCATCTAACCAACCCGTCTATATCGTCCTGTGGTCTGAGGCTTCCCTCCTCGCTATTTACCACTCCACCAATTTTGGTGTCATCTGCGAACTTACTGATCATACCTCCTACATTCATCTATATATATAAAGTGGCTCTTCTGTCTGTCCGTCCGTCCGCCTGGTCTCTAAACGTTTGGAAGTTACAGAGCGTACCGACGCGCGCGTCGCCTCAAAAGAAAGCTTGCGATTCCGGACCGGTCATCGGCGTATTTACGTTTCGGCCGGACAAAAATCCCGCCCGCGGTATCCCAAAAACGTTCAGCGTTCCGCTCATTAGCATCTCATTAGCGACCGTGTGACCTCGAGGTCTTCCTACAGTTGAGTGTCGAGTGACTCGACGATTGACCAATCCTACGCTTCGGTGACCTGACCGGTCGACCAATCGGTGCGTGTGTGGGCGGGCCTTATCCTTCTGAACCGAGGTGAGTGGCCGCCATCTTGATTTTTCACGATTTTTCCCCCCACACTTTCTCTGTGTTAGGGAACTAAGGTAAATATTTTAATGATGTGTTAGGGAATTAAATAACAATTTAATGGGGGGGGGAGAGCCTCGGGAAATCGCGCGGGGGGGAGAGCCTCGGGAAATCGCGGGGGGGGGAGAGCCTCGGGAAATCGCGGGGGGGGGGGGAGCCTCGGGAAATCGCGGGGGGGGGAGAGCCTCGGGAAATCGCGGGGGGGGGGGAGAGCCTCGGGAAATCGCGGGGGGGGGGAGAGCCTCGGGAAATCGCGGGGGCGCGCGAGCCTCTGGAAATCGCGGGGCGCTCGCGCCGGCCGCACTGACCGCGCATGCGCCGGCCGCACTGACCGCGCATGCGCCGGCCGCGAGAGCCCGCTCCCGGCGCCGGCCGCCGCTCAGCATTCCCGCTCTGGCAACGGCACCGGACCTCAGGTAGGCAGGGGGAGGGGCCGGAGAGAGGGACAGAGGGGAGCGGGGGAGGGAGGGACACAGACAGGGGAGGGGGTGGGGGTGGGCGACGGGAGGGGAGGAGGGGAGCGGGGGTGGGGAGGGGAGCGGGTGGGCGAGGGGAGGGAGGGAGACAGGGGAGGGAGGGATAGGACAGGGAGAGGACATGACAGGGAGAGGGGGGACACACAGGGGCAGGGAGACCAAGCGCCCCAAAATTGCCCTCGCGCCCCAATATTTCAATTATGTGTTAGGCTATTAATTAACAATTTATTTGAGTTTTATATTGTGTTTAGCAACCCCCCCCCCCCTCCTCCTCACCCTCGCGCAGGGGGGACTCGGGGCCTGAAGCTGAAAAAATTTCTCTCTCTTTCTTCCCTCTCTCTCGCTCCTTCTCCTCTTCCCTCTCTCTCCTTCTCTTCCCTCTCTCCTCTTCCCTCTCTCTCCTTCTCCTCTTCCCTCTCTGTCTCTCTCTACTTCCCCCTCTCAGGTGTCGCGGACGGAGCGCGGGCGCGCCGCCCGAAGTTTCCCGCTCGCTAACGGCCTTGCCGGCTCCCGCGGGCCGCTCGCACTGACCGCGCATGCGCCGCCCGTACTCACCGCGCATGCGCCGCCCGCACTCACCGCGCATGCGCCGCCCGCCCGCCCGCCCGCAGCGGCCGTCCATCAGCCGCGCGATACGCGGGGGACCTCAGCAACGGCACCAGACCTCAGGCGCTAGGCAGGGGGAGGGGCCGGAGAGAGGGACAGAGGGGTGGGGGGGAGGGAGACAGGGGAGGGAGAGAGGGGAGGGGAGGGGGGGAGAGGGGAGGGGGGGAGGGGAGAGAGGGGAGGGGAGAGAGGGGAGGGGAGGGAGAGAGGGGAGGGGGGAGGGAGGGAGGGAGGAGAGGGGGAGGGGAGGGAGGGAGAGAGGGGAGGGGAGGGAAGGGAGAGAGTGGAGGGGAGGGATAGGACAGGGCGAGGACATGACAGGGAGAGGGGGGACCAAACGCCCCAAAATTGCCCTCGCGCCCCAAAATTGCCCTCGCAACGCGGGGCTCCCCAGCTGGTCTATATATATATAAAAGAGCTCTTCTGTCTGTCCCGATGTCTGTCTGTCCCGATGTCTGTCCGTGTTCTATACGTTTGAAAGTTACAGAGCGTACCGACGCGCGCGTCGCCTCAAAAGAAAGCTTGCGATTCCGGACCGGTCATAGGCGTATTTACGTTTCGGCCGGACAAAAACCGCGCCCGCGGTATCCGAAAAACGTTCAGCGTTCCGCTCATTTAGCATCTCATTAGCGACCGTGTGACGTCGAGGTCGACCAATTGGACGGGCGTGTGCCATCCTACAGTTGAGTGTCGAGTGACTCGACGATTGACCAATCCTACGCTTCGGTGACCTGACCGGTCGACCAATCGGTGCGTGTGGGCGGGCCTTATCCTTCTGAACTGAGGTGAGTGGCCGCCATCTTGATTTTTCACAATTTTTTCCCCCACACTTTCTGTGTGTTAGGGAACTAAGGTAAATATTTTAATGATGTGTTAGGGAATTAAATAACAATTTAATAGGGGGGGGGGGAGAGCCTCGGGAAATCGCGGGGGGGGGGGAGAGCCTCGGGAAATCGCGGGGGGGGGAGAGCCTCGGGAAATCGCGGGGTGGGGGGGAGAGCCTCGGGAAATCGTGGGGGGGGTGAGAGCCTCGGGAAATCGCGGGGGGTGGGGAGAGCCTCGGGAAATCGTGGGGGGGGAAGAGCCTCGGGAAATCGCGGTGGGGGGGGAGAGCCTCGGGAAATCGCGAGGGGGGGGGAGAGCTGATCAGTTTTAAAAAAAAAGAAGAGGCCGCCAGTTGCGCGGCCGCCTTGACGACGGCACGCATTCGCATGGCCCCCGTTACCCCGGGAACGGGGCACGCCGGCCGTCTTGAAACCACGCATGCGCACGGCCCGCCACCCCGTCACGCCAGTTCCGCAGCCGCCTTGACGCCGGCACGCATGCGCACGGCCCCCGTGACGCCAGCACACAGCCTCGGGAAATCGCGGGGGGGGGGAAGAGCCTCGGGAAATCGCGGGAGGGGGCGAGCCTCGGGAAATCGCGGGGGGGGGGGAGGGGGTGGGCGAGGGGAGGGGAGGGGGTGGGGAGGGTAGGTGTGGGGGTGGGGGAGGGAGACAGGGGAGGGGAGGGAGAGGAGGGGAGGGAGAGAGGGGAGGGAGGGATAGGACAGGGAGAGGACATGACAGGGAGAGGGGGGACCACACAGGGGCAGGGAGACCAAGCGCCCCAAAATTGCCCTCGCAACGCGGGGCTCCCCAGCTAGCCTATATATATAAAGCGGCTCTTCTGTCTGTCTGTCTGTCCGTTCTCTATACGTTTGAAAGTTACAGAGCGTACCGACGCGCGCGTCACCTCAAAAGAAAGCTTGCGATTCCGGACCGGTCATAGGCGTATTTGCGTTTCGGCCGCACAAAAATCCCGCCCGCGGTATCCGAAAAACGTTCAGCCTTCCGCTCATTAGCATCTCATTAGCCACCGTGTGACGTCGAGGTCGACCAATCGGACGGCGGGTTCCTTCCTACAGTTGAGTGTCGAGTGACTCGACGATTGACCAATCCTACGCTTCGGTGACCTGACCGGTCGACCAATCGGTGCGTGTGTGGGCGGGCCTTATCCTTCTGAACCGAGGTGAGTGGCCGCCATCTTGATTTTTCACGATTTTTTCCCCCACACTTTCAGTGTGTTAGGGAAGTAAGGTAAATATTTGAATTATGTGTTAGGGAATTAATTAACAATTTATTTGAGTTTTATATTGTGTTTAGCAACCCCCCCCCCCCCTCCTCACCCTCGCGCAGGGGGGACTCGGGGCCTGAAGCTCAAAAAATTTCTCTCTCTCTTTCTTCCCTCTCTCTCTCCTTCTCTTCCCTCTCTCTCCTTCTCCTCTTCCCTCTCTCCTCTTCCCTCTCTCTCCTTCTCCTCTTCCCTCTCTGTCTCTCTCTACTTCCCCCTCTCAGGTTTCACGGTGTCGCGGACGGAGCGCGGGCGGGCCGCCCGAAGTTTCCCGCTCGCTAACGGCCGCCAAGCCGCCCTTGCCTGCTCCCCGCGGGCCGCCTCGCGCCGCCCGCACTGACCGTGCATGCGCCGCCCGCACTGACCGCGCATGCGCCGCCCGCCCGCAGCGGCCGTCCATCAGCTGCGCGATACGCGGGGGACCTCAGCTCCGGTCCGTCCCGGCCTCAGAACCCGACCGCGCCTTAAGCGCTAGGCCCCGCACGGCCGCTATCGCTACGGCACCGGACCTCAGGCGCTAGGCAGGGGGAGGGGCCGGAGAGAGGGACAGAGGGGAGCGGGGGAGTGGGGGAGGGGAGGGGTGGGGGAGGGGAGGGGGCGGGGGAGGGTAGGTGTGGGGGTGGGTAGGTGTGGGGGTGAGGGAGGGGCGGGACGGAGGGAGGGAGGGAGACGGGAGAGAGGGGAGGGGAGGGAGGGATAGGACAGGGAGAGGACATGACAGGGAGAGGGGGGACACACAGGGGCAGGGAGACCAAGCGCCCCAAAATTGCCCTCGCAACGCGGGGCTCCCCAGCTAGTATACTTATAAAACACCATGGGATTTTCCTTTATTTTGCCTGCCAGTGTTTTTTCATGCCCCCTCTTCCCTCTCCTAATTTCTTTTTTAAGTACCCCCCTGCACTTTCTATACTCCTCGAGAGCTTCCACTGTTTTTAGTCCTTTGTATCTGCCAAAAGCCTCCCTTTTTTTCCTAATCCATTCGTGTATATCCCTTGACATCCAGGGTTCCCTGGGCTTGTTGGTCCCACCCTTGACCTTTACGGGAACATGTTGGCGTTGTACTCTCTCTATTTCCTTTCTGAAAGACTCCCACTGCTCTGATCTGGATTTTCCTACAAGTAGCTGATCCCAGTCCACTTTGGCCAGATCCTGCCTTATATTAAAATCGGCCTTCCCCCAATTTAGAACCTTTATTTCTGGTCCATCTTTGTCCTTTTCCATGACTACCTTAAATCTCACCGAATTATGGTCACTGTCACCAAAATGCTCTCCTACTGACACTTCTACCACTTGCCCGGCTACATTCCCTAGAAATAGGTCCAGTACCGCCCCCTCTCTTGTAGGACTTTCTACATGCTGGACTCCTCCGTCTGTCCCATTGTTACATATTTCCACCGTGGCTCAGTGGGTCGCACTCTCGCCTCTGAGTCAGAAGGTTATGGGTTCAAGCCCCACTCCAGAGACTTGTGCACCAAAATTTAGGCTGACACTCCAGTGCAGTACTGAGGGAGTGCTGCACTGTCGGAGGTGCCGCCTTTTGGATGAGCCGTTAAACCGAGGCCCATCTGCTCTCAAGTGGACGTAAAGGATCCCATGGCACTATTTTGAAGATGGGTAGGGGAGTTCTCCCCGGTGTACTGGACAATATCCCTCAACCAGCACCGTAAAAAAAACACATTATCTGGTCATTATCACATTGCTGTTTGTGGGATATTGGTGTGCAAAAATTGGCTGCCGCGTTTCCTACATTACAGCAGTGACTACATTTCAAAACTACTTCATTGGCTGCAAAGCACTCTGTCCTGAGGTTGTGAAAAGCACTATAGAAATGCAAGTCTTTCACTTTGGGAGGAACCCACACCCGTCTGACTCGGAGGGGTGAGCGCTCACACTGAGCCCTGGAGGGGCAAGCACTCGCCTGGAGCCTCGGCTGATACTTGAGTTTTTCAAGTTGAATGATGTCAGTGCTGGGGAATTTTCCATTTTTATCACTTAAACAACTTCCAGATCAGATGCAGGATAGGTTAAGATGCAGAGTAAAACATCAAGCGTTCCCATCGCGGGTCCCTTCACACTGCCCATCAACACTTGAAAGCCAAATATAACTAGGATTAGATATATAATAAAGCACAAGTGAGATGGAGAGCAAATTTTGGGCATGTTTGTGCATCCTCATTAGAAGCTGGGTAGAAACTGTCCTAACATATTTCACCAAGGACCCTTACCACTGGCAGAGAGATGGAGGAGAGTTTAATCTCGCCAGTCTGGGCTGGCTGAATCCCAGGTCCCAGGTGAAAGGACAGTGCTGTACTGATCATACTGCCTAGTATCTCTGATTGCACAGACCACTCGCGGGGAAAGATCAGGTGGGCTGCCTGTAAGTGTATCTCATCCTGGTTTAGTTGTCTTCGACCTTTGGGATTGTGGATTTGCTGCAGTTCACCATATTCCTGGGAGTGACTGTCCTCGGCTCTAATCTTTTGCCTCTGATAGGACCACTCTGAAGGCGAGGAGGCGGTGAAAGAGCCCAGGGTAAGAGAGACTCCAGAAGACATCACCTTCGACGCTATTGTAAATACGATAGCTTTTCACCCGACACGGGATGTCATCGCAGCGGGAGATGTGGATGGAGATGTATACGTGTATGTATTTCACTGCAGGGTCACAATACAGTAATCGGAACAATCCCTTCACTAACTGGGACAGGCAGAAATGTACAGGCCCTCCTGACCGTGTGAGGCCACTGGACCTTAGCCTGCCGCAGGTTAGCCTGCCAGAGGTTCAAGGTACTAACTGTAGCCAGAAGATACAAAGTGAAAACAAATGGGGCAAGGTGGTCCCCAAGTTGCTGAATCCATCAGTGATTGGCCCATGGTATTGCTCACACTGGATTGGCGGATACACTTTTATACAGAGGGGAGCATTATACCGTGCAACACACAATATCTTCTGCTAGATTACAGCTGTCTGTAACTTTGTGTGCAGCGCCTCTCTGGGCCAGTTAGAGGCCAATTGCGAGGCAGGTCTCCGAGTTCAGACTGGCTTTCTTTTTAAAATGTGATTTTTAAAAAAATTCACGGGTTGTGGGTGTCACTGGTAAAGTCGGCATTTATTGCACATCCCCAGTTGCGCTAAGAAGGTGGTGGTGGGCCTTCTCCATCAACCATTTTGCTATAGCAGTTTAATATAACTGAGTGGCTTGCTTGGCCACTTCAGATAGCAGTTAAGAGTCAGCCACACTGAGGGGTATAGACCAGTCTGGGTAAGGATGGCAGGTTTCCTTCCCTGAAAGACATTCGTGAACCAGTTGTTCTTTTTTACGACAATCCAACAGCTTCATGGTCACTTTTACTGATCCCAGCTTTTTATTTCCAGATTTTTAAACGTTAGATTGGGGAACACTGAGAAAGTGGGTGGGGGCCTAGGTTCTGGCAGTACTGGAATGGGGGTCTTGGTCTCGCAGTACTTGGAGGGCAGCTCTGAGAGCACTGGGAGGGGGCAGTGTTGCGGCAAGTTCTGGGACCACTAGGAGAGGGGCATTTCCATCTCTGCCTGTTGTAAGGTCCTTAGCCCCTATTGGACCATCAGGCTCCTGTCTTTCCCTTCCCCCCCCCCCCCCCCCCCCCCACCTTCGCCATGTTCCTGCCTGTCGCCCTCCTCTCCTGACCCACCTGTGGCCCTTTTTGCATCCTCGCGCGCTCCCATCACTTTCCATGTTGTCAGCCAGTTCCAGTCGTCTTAAAGCACTTATTGTACTACTAGCTGGGGGAGCCCGGCTTTGCCAGGGCTGTTTTGGGGTGGGGGAGCCCGGCTTTGCCAGGGCTGTTTTGGGGCGGGCGGTTTAAATCGAGTGCCAGGCTTTGGGGCCCTGTCTGTGTCCCTTTGTGAATCTGATGCTGGGCAACATTTTAAATCGAGTCCCAGGCTTTAGGGCCCTGTCTGTGTCCCTTTGTGAATGTGCTGCCGGGCAACATTTCTACCTTTTAATACCTTGAAAGTGAAAGTACTTATAAAACGTTTTTGGTAAATCTTATGTTATTTTTAAAAGAGAAACTAACTTTTTCAAAGCTGGATAAGGAGAGTAGTTTGAGCTGCAACCAGTGAAAGAATGGCTGGCAGATCCCTGAGATGAAAACGATTAGTCCCGCCCACACACGCACTTAATACCTTGAAAGATGAAAGTGAAAGTACTTATAAAACGCTTTTGGTAAATCTTATGTTATTTTTAAAAGAGATACTAACTTTCAAAGTAGTTTGAGCTGGAAGCTGAAGGCATGGCAGTGAAACAATGGCTGCCACATCCCCGAGATGAAAACGATTAGTCCCGCCCACACACACACACACCGATTGGCCAACCATCAGGGGACCGTACTGTAGGATTGGTCAATCGTGACGGCACAAGATTGGTCGAACCTTGACGTCAGTCAATCAATGCTAGCAGATAATGAGTTTAATTTTGAAGGTTTTTTGCATAAGGCGCGAACAATTTTCGTCCGACCGAAAAGTAAATACGCTTACGAGCGTCCCGGAAGCGTAAGCTTTCTTCGGAGGCAACGCGCGCGTAGGTACGCCGTATAACTTTTGAGCGCATAGCCGGACAGACGCACACCCGAGGACAGACAGAAGGACAGACAGAAAGAACGAGCCGTTTATATATATAGACTATCTGAAGTGCCCGGCGGTGCCGAGGGTCTTTTGAGGGCATGTTGTTGTTGGAAGAGAGAGAGAGAGAGCGACTGGGGGGGGAAGAGAGAGAGCGACTGGGGGGGAAGAGAGAGAGCGACTGGGGGGGAAGAGAGAGAGCGACGGGGGGAAGAGAGAGAGCGACTGGGGGGGAAGAGAGAGAGCGACTGGGGGGGAAGAGAGAGAGCGACGGGGGGAAGAGAGAGAGCGACTGGGGGGAAGAGAGAGCGACTGGGGGGAAGAGAGAGCGCGATTGGGGGGAAGAGAGAGAGCGACTGGGGGGGGAAGAGAGAGCGACTGGGGGGAAGAGAGAGCGACTGGGGGGAAGAGAGAGAGCGACTGGGGGGAAGAGAGAGAGCGACTGGGGGGAAGAGAGAGAGCGACTGGGGGGAAGAGAGAGAGCGACTGGGGGGAAGAGAGAGAGCGACTGGGGGGAAGAGAGAGAGCGACTGGGGGGAAGAGAGAGAGCGACTGGGGGGAAGAGAGAGAGCGACTGGGGGGAAGAGAGAGAGCGACTGGGGGAAGAGAGAGAGCGACTGGGGGGAAGAGAGAGCGACTGGGGGGAAGAGAGAGCGACTGGGGGGGAAGAGAGAGAGCGACTGGGGGGAAGAGAGAGAGCGACTGGGGGGAAGAGAGAGCGACTGGGGGGAAGAGAGAGCGCGATTGGGGGGAAGAGAGAGAGCGACTGGGGGGGAAGAGAGAGCGACTGGGGGGAAGAGAGAGAGCGACTGGGGGGAAGAGAGAGAGCGACTGGGGGGAAGAGAGAGAGCGACTGGGGGGAAGAGAGAGAGCGACTGGGGGGAAGAGAGAGAGCGACTGGGGGGAAGAGAGAGAGCGACTGGGGGGAAGAGAGAGAGCGACTGGGGGGAAGAGAGAGAGCGACTGGGGGGAAGAGAGAGAGCGACTGGGGGGAAGAGAGAGCGACGGGGGAAGAGAGAGCGACTGGGGGGGAAGAGAGAGAGCGACTGGGGGGAAGAGAGAGAGCGACTGGGGGGAAGAGAGAGAGCGACGGGGGGAAGAGAGAGAGCGACTGGGGGGAAGAGAGAGAGCGACTGGGGGGAAGAGAGAGAGCGACTGGGGGGAAGAGAGAGAGCGACTGGGGGGAAGAGAGAGAGCGACTGGGGGGAAGAGAGAGGGCGGGGAGTGGGGGGGAGGGGAGGGCGGGGGGCGCGGGCGGGAGGGGGGAAGGGAGGAGGGAGGGCGGGCAGGGGGAGGGCGGGCAGGGGGAGGGAAGGCAGGGAGGGAGGGCAGGGAGGGGGGAGGGAGGGCAGGGGGGGAGGGAGGGCAGGGAGGGGGGAGGGAGGGGGAGAGAAGGGGGGTGAGAAGGGGGGAGCGTGGGAGAGAAGGGGTGGGAGAGGGGGAGAGAGACAGAGGGAAGGGGAGAGAGACAGAGGGAAGGAGAGAGAGGGCGAGTGGCCCGCGGCCGCAAATGGAGCCAAGCCCCGAGAACAGGCGTGAGCCGGCTTGAGGCTGAGAGACGGCCACGGCCTCGCCCCGTTGCCGGGGTAACCCTGCCGCCCCGCCCCGCACTCCCGAGAGCCCCGCTCTCCAAGCCCCAGCCGCCCCGCCCCGCCCCGCAGTCCCGAGCCGAGAACAGGCGTGAGCCGTCTTGAGGCTGAGAGACGGCCGGCGGGCCCGGTTGCCGGGGTAACCCTTCACGCTTAGCAAGCCCCGGCCGAGATCCGCACTCCCAAGAGCCCCGCCCCCCCCCGCCCTGCAGTCCCGAGAGCCCCGCCCCCCCGGCCGAGCCGGCTTGAAGTCCACCGATTGCGGCTGAGAGAGACGGCCGGCGGGCCCGGTTGCCGGGGTAACTCGCGCAGTCTGTGAAACCAAGAGAAATTTTTTTTTTTTTTTTTTTTTAAAGCTGCCACGGAGAAGGAACGCGCAGTCTGTGAAAGCAACAGAAATTTTTAATTTTTTTTTTAATAAACGGGTGTTAAGAAGATGGGAGGCCATCTTGAAAGTTTTTTAATGTTTTTAAAAAGCTGCCACGGAGAAGGAACGCGCATTCTTGCTGAAAACACCAAAAGTTATTTTTTTTTAAATGGCTGTTAAGATGGGACACCATCTTCATTGTGTTTTAACGTTTTAGACATTGTGTTTTGACGTTTTACACATTTAAAAAAAAATCGCTCCTAACAAATAAACACACAGAAGGTGAGAATAAAGATGGCGGCCACTCACCTCGGTTCAGAACGATAAGGCCCGCCCACACACGCACCGGTCGACCGTCAGGTGACCAAAGCGTAGGATTGGTCAATCGTCCCGTCACTCGACCGTAGGAGGGCCCGGCCGCACGCGGCAGCAACCTGGCGTACGATTGGTCGACCTCGAGGTCACTCTGTTGCTAATGAGCGGATAATGAGATGCTAATGAGCGGAATGTTGAAGGTTTTTCGGATACCGTGGGCGCGATTTTAGCCCGGCCAAAACGTAAATACGCTTAAGACCATTTTAGAAAGGTAAGCTTTCTTTCGACGTAACGCACGCGTAGGTACGCTCTGTAACTTTCGAGCGCATAGCCCGACAGACGCACACGTGAGGACAGACAGACAGACAGAAGGACGGACAGACAGACAGAAGGACAGACAGATGTACCGATTTATATATATAGATTAATGTGTTTACTGATTGCTACAGTTTTTGATCAATATACATTTCTGTAAACTAGCACATAAGTGATTTCTAAAACGCTCAAAAGGGCAATTGTTTATGCCGTTTCCAAGCTTTTTATATATTTAAAAAAGTATTTTGAGCATTATTAATAAATGCTATTTTTATTATTATGAACTGCTCACAGACAGAATTTGTGATTGTGATTTCTTTTGACAGTTCAAAAAGAAAACAAAGATTATTTACAGAGAATAGACTTTTTTTTAGTTACCTCTTTATTACCCTTGAATATTCAATTAGAAAATCAGTCCAACCATTTTTGAGGAGTAAAAGGATTTTATGTAAAAGAAACCATGGAAACAATGAATTTGAGCATTTTACAAGGCATTTTTTTTGTTCATGGAAAGTTGTGCTTCTTAAAAATGTTAGAGGTTGGCAAACTCACCAGTAATGCATTGAAGGATAAATTATCTACACTTTGCTCCTGGTGCAGGCTGAGGGCACGTATCAGGAAATTGCCCTCCTTGCTCCATTCAATTTAAGAAGCAGAAATTTTACCCTTAAATTCTTGCAGGCAGAAACATGAAGATAATGCTGGGGTGCTGAGACCTGTGGGGGCTGGTGGGTAGTTTGGGTCCCTGTTGCATCAACTGTTAGTCAACCTGGTTCACAACGACACACTTCAAGTGAGCACGAAACACTCGATGGTGGAGTGTGCGGAACTTTACTCACATACAGTCTAGGTGATGGACCTGTAGCATACAAAGCAGTAGCTTCTGGTTTCTCTATCTTTCAAACTCTTCAACTAATTCTGGAAAACCATCCTTTTTTATATACACCTCAGTTTGCCTACTTTAAAGGTACAGTTCACAGATAAGACCTCGTGATTTATCTGTTCTCTGATCCTTTTAAGAACAGTTTATTGACAGCTAATTTACCTAAACATCCACTCCATACCATGGTTAATTGAACCTTCTGCCTATGTTTATTACACTAGTCCCTAAAGTTATACATTAATTACTCATGGTTGATGTTGTCCCGGTCACTTTATTTCCTTGCACAAGCATTTCTTGTCGATGGTAATCAAACATTTGGAGCAGAACATAATCTATCCTTCGTTCTCATGCTCCCACTGTTATCCTGTTTACCTTGGAAAGCCAGTTGCTCTCTGATACAAGGCAGTTCAATTATGAAACCTTAGTTCTCCAACATGTCCAAAAGTCCCGTTCTCCTGGGCTGTTCAACCTGCACCCTCAATACTGCCAGATCCCCACACCCCCAGTACTGCCCGATCCCCACACCCCCGTACTGCCAGATGCCCACACCCCCAGTACTGCCAGATCCCCACACCCCCAGTACTGCCAGATCCCCACACCCCCAGTACTGCCAGATCCCCACACCCCCAGTACTGCCCGATCCCCACACCCCCAGTACTGCCAGATCCCCACACCCCCAGTACTGCCAGATCCCCACACCCCCAGTACTGCCAGATCCCCACACCCCCAGTACTGCCAGACCCCCACACCCCCAGTACTGCCAGACCCCCACACCCCCAGTACTGCCAGACCCCCACACCCCCAGTACTGCCAGACCCCCACACCCCCAGTACTGCCAGATCCCCACACCCCCAGTACTGCCAGATCCCCACACCCCCAGTACTGCCAGACCCCCACACCCCCAGTACTGCCAGACACCCACACCCCCGGTACTGCCAGACCCCCACACCCCCAGTACTGCCAGACCCCCACACCCCCGGTACTGCCAGACCCCCACACCCCCGGTACTGCCAGACCCCCACACCCCCGGTACTGCCAGACCCCCACACCCCCGGTACTGCCAGACCCCCACACCCCCGGTACTGCCAGACCCCCACACCCCCGGTACTGCCAGACCCCCACACCCCCGGTACCGCCCGATCCCCACACCCCCGGTACTGCCAGATCCCCACACCCCCGGTACTGCCCGATCCCCACACCCCCGGTACTGCCCGATCCCCACACCCCCGGTACTGCCCGATCCCCACACCCCCGGTACCGCCCGATCCCCACACCCCCGGTACTGCCCGATCCCCACACCCCCGGTACCGCCCGATCCCCACACCCCCGGTACCGCCCGATCCCCACACCCCCGGTACTGCCCGATCCCCACACCCCCGGTACCGCCCGATCCCCACACCCCCGGTACTGCCCGATCCCCACAGCCCCGGTACCGCCCGATCCCCACACCCCCGGTACCGCCCGATCCCCACACCCCCGGTACCGCCCGATCCCCACACCCCCGGTACCGCCCGATCCCCACACCCCCGGTACCGCCCGATCCCCACAGCCCCGGTACCGCCCGATCCCCACACCCCCGGTACCGCCCGATCCCCACACCCCCGGTACCGCCCGATCCCCACACCCCCGGTACCGCCCGATCCCCACACCCCCGGTACCGCCCGATCCCCACACCCCCGGTACCGCCCGATCCCCACACCCCCGGTACCGCCCGATCCCCACACCCCCGGTACCGCCCGATCCCCACACCCCCGGTACCGCCCGATCCCCACACCCCCGGTACCGCCCGATCCCCACACCCCCGGTACCGCCCGATCCCCACACCCCCGGTACCGCCCGATCCCCACACCCCCGGTACCGCCCGATCCCCACACCCCCGGTACCGCCCGATCCCCACAGCCCCGGTACCGCCCGATCCCCACAGCCCCGGTACCGCCCGATCCCCACACCCCCGGTACCGCCCGATCCCCACACCCCCGGTACCGCCCGATCCCCACACCCCCGGTACCGCCCGATCCCCACACCCCCGGTACCGCCCGATCCCCACACCCCCGGTACCGCCCGATCCCCACACCCCCGGTACCGCCCGATCCCCACAGCCCCGGTACCGCCCGATCCCCACACCCCCGGTACCGCCCGATCCCCACACCCCCGGTACCGCCCGATCCCCACACCCCCGGTACCGCCCGATCCCCACACCCCCGGTACCGCCCGATCCCCACACCCCCGGTACCGCCAGATCCCCACACCCCCGGTACCGCCCGATCCCCACACCCCCGGTACCGCCCGATCCCCACACCCCCGGTACCGCCCGATCCCCACACCCCCGGTACCGCCCGATCCCCACACCCCCGGTACCGCCCGATCCCCACACCCCCGGTACCGCCCGATCCCCACACCCCCGGTACCGCCCGATCCCCACACCCCCAGTACCGCCCGATCCCCAAACCCCCATACTGCCCGATCCCCACACCCCCGGTACCGCCCGATCCCCACACCCCCGGTACCGCCCGATCCCCACACCCCCGGTACCGCCCGATCCCCACACCCCCGGTACCGCCAGATCCCCACACCCCGATACTGCCAGATCCCCACACCCCCCGTACTGCCAGATCCCCACACCCCCAGTACTGCCAGATCCCCACACCCCCAGTACTGCCAGATCCCCACACCCCCAGTACTGCCAGATCCCCACACCCCCAGTACTGCCAGATCCCCACACCCCCAGTACTGCCAGATCCCCACACCCCCGGTACCGCCAGATCCCCACACCCCGATACTGCCAGATCCCCACACCCCCCGTACTGCCAGATCCCCACACCCCCAGTACTGCCAGATCCCCACACCCCCAGTACTGCCCGATCCCCAAACCCCCATACTGCCCGATCCCCACACCCGATATTCAGTGCCGGGTATCGGTCGGTGAGTGTGATATTCAGTGTCGGGTGTCGGTCGGTGAGTGTGATATTCAGAGTCGGGTGTCGGTCGGTGAGTGTGATATTCAGAGTCGGGTGTCGGTCGGTGAGTGATATTCAGTGTCGTGTGTCGGTCGGTGAGTGTGATATTCAGAGTCGGGTGTCGGTCGGTGAGTGTGATATTCAGTGTCGGGTGTCGGTCGGTGAGTGTGATATTCAGTGTCGGGTGTCGGTCGGTGAGTGTGATATTCAGAGTCGGGTGTCGGTCGGTGAGTGTGATATTCAGTGTCGGGTGTCGGTCGGTGAGTGTGATATTCAGTGTCGGGTGTCGGTCGGTTGTATCCTTTGCTCATGGTGCTCATGATCACTGGGGAGTTGAAGGGAATGTGGTTTTGCTCAGGGTGAGTTCTATTTCTGACCCACTGACGGCAGTGATATGAGCTGATGACCCAGTGTTGTGAGAAATTCAGACTGGGTTCCAGCTATTCACCAGGTGGGGCAGGGGAGAGGGTGCTACAACACTGAGCAGAGTGTCAGGAGAAACAAAGAGGTAAAATGTCAAATCACTCGCAAGGAAAAATGAACTTCTGCCTTCAATTGTGTTGCAGTGTGTCATATTCGTGTCAGGAATCAGGAAATCAGGAGCTGTGGTCTTCGGGGCAACACCTGAAATCCTGCCGGCAGCTGGCATTCACACAGAATGGGCAGGGTAAGACCCCATCATCAACAACTCAATATCTGCAACTATCCAACAGCACAGCCCGTGGTGTTTGTGTTATACCATCTGTGTTAAATCACCAGATATACCAGGAAGGCCCAGCATTCCATAACACTTCAGTAACACTCCGATACTCACACCCTTCAGTAACATTCTGATACTCGCACCCTTCAGTAACACTCCGATACTCGCACCCTTCAGTAACACTCCGATACTCACTTCCTTCAGTTGCAGTCCGATACTCACACCCTTCAGTAACACTCTGATACTCACACCATTCAGTAACACTCCGATACTCACACCTTTCAGTAACACTCCGATACTCACACCCTTCGGTAACACTCCGATACTCACACCCTTCAGTAACACTCAGATACTCGCACCCTTCGGTAACACTCCGATACTCACACGTTTCAGTAACACTCCGATACTCACACCCTTCGGTAACACTCCGTTACTCACACCCTTCAGTAACACTCCGATACTCACACCCTCAGCAACACTCCGATACTCACACCATTCAGTGACACTCCGATACTCACACCCTTCAGTAACACTCCGATACTCACACCCTTCAGTAACACTCAGATACTCGCACCCTTCGGTAACACTCCGATACTCTCACGTTTCAGTAACACTCCGATACTCACACCCTTCGGTAACACTCCGTTACTCACACCCTTCAGTAACACTCCGATACTCACACCCTCAGCAACACTCCGATACTCACACCATTCAGTGACACTCCGACACTCACACCCTCAGTAACACTCCGATACTCTCAGCCTTCGGTAACACTCCGATACTCACACCCTTCAGTTACACTCCGATACTCACACCCTTCAGTAACAATGATACTCAAATCCTACAGGAGCACTCCGATACTCTCACCCTTCAGTAACACTCCGATAGTCACACCCTCAGTAACACTCCGATACTCACACCCTTCGGTAACACTCCGATACACACCCTCAGTAACACTCCGATACTCGCACCCTTCAGTAACATTCCGATACACCCTTCAGTGACACTCTGATACTAACACCCTTAAGTAACACTGATACTCACACCTTCAGTAACACTCCGAAACTCACACCCTCAGTAACACTCCGATACTCACACCCTTCAGTAACACTCCGATACTCACACCCTTCAGTAACACTCCGATACTCACACCCTTCAGTGACACTCACACCCTTTTGTAACACTACGATACTCACACCCTTCAGTGATACTCACACCCTTCAGTAACACTCCGATACTCACGCCTTCAGTAACACTCCGATACTCACGCCCTCAGTAACACTCCGATACTCACACCCTTCAGTAAGACTCCGATACTCTCACACCCTTTAGTAACTCTGCGATACTCACACGCTTCAGTAACACTCCGATACTCACACCCTTCAGTAACACTCCGATAATCACGTCCTTCGGTAACACTCCGATACTCACGCCCTTCGGTAACACTCCGATACTCACGCCTTCAGTAACACTCCGATACTCACACCCTTCAGTAACACTCCGATACTCTCACACCCTTTAGTAACTCTGCGATACTCACACGCTTCAGTAACACTCCGATACTCACACCCTTCAGTAACACTCCGATACTCACACCCTTCGGTAACACTCCGATACTCACGCCCTTCGGTAACACTCCGATAATCACGCCCTTCAGTAATACTCCGATACTCACGTCCTTCGGTAACACTCCGATACTCACGCCCTTCGGTAACACTCCGATACTCACGCCCTTCCGTAACACTCCGATACTCTCACCCTTCAGTAACACTCCGATACGCACACCCTTCAGTAACACTCCGATACTCACACCCTTCAGTAACACTCCGATACTCACACGCTTCAGTGATACTCACACCCTTCGGTAACACTCCGATACACCCTTCAGTAACAGTGATACTCACACCCTTCAGTAACACTCCGATACTCACACCCTTCAGTGATACTCACACCCTTCGGCAACACTCCGATACTCACACCCTTCGGTAACACTCCGATACTCACACCCTTCAGTAACACTCCGATACTCTCACCCTTCAGTAACACTCCGATACTCACACCCTTCAGTAATACTCCGATACTCACACCCTTCGGTAACACTCCGATACTCACACCCTTCGGTAACACTCCGATACTCACACCCTTCGGTAACACTCCGATACTCACACCCTTCAGTAACACTCCGATACTCACACCCTTCAGTAACACTCCGATAGTCACACCCTTCAGTAACACTCCGACACTCACACCCTCAGTAACACTCCGTTACTCACACCTTTCAGTAACGCTCCGATACTCACACCCTTCGGTAACACTCCGATACTCACACCCTTCAGTGATACTCACACCCTTCAGTAACACTCCGACACTCACGCCCTCAGTAACACTTCGATACTCACAACCTTCAGTAACACTCCGATACTCTCACACCCTTCAGTAACTCTCCGATACTCACACCCTTCGGTCACACTCCGATACTCACACCCTTCGGTAACACTCCGATACTCACACCCTTCGGTAACACTCCGATACTCACACCCTTCGGTAACACTCCGATATTCACACCCTTCGGTAACACTCCGATACTCACACCCTCAGTAACACTCCGATACTCACACCCTTCGGTAACACTCCGATACTGACACCCTTCAGTAACACTCCGACACTCACACCCTTCAGTAACACTCCGATACTCACACCCTTCGGTAACACTCCGATACTCACACCCTTCAGTAACACTCCGACACTCACACCCTCAGTAACACTCCGACACTCACACCCTTCAGTAACACTCCGATACTCACACCCTTTGATAACACTCCGATACTCATACCCTTCAGTGATACTCACACCCTTCAGTAACACTCCGATACTCACACCCTCAGTAACACTCCGATACTCACACCCTTCAGTAACACTCCGACACTCACACCCTTCAGTAACACTTCGGTACTCGCACCCTTCGGTAACACTCCAATACTCGCACCCTTCGGTAACACTCCAATACTCACACCCTTCGGTAACACTCCGATACTCACACCCTCAGGAACACTCCGATACTCGTACCCTTCAGTAGCATTCCGATACTCACACCCTTCAGTTACACTCCGATAGTAACACCCTTCAGTAACACTGATACTCACACCCTTCAGTAACACTGATACTCCCCCTTCAGTAACACTCCGATACACCCTTCAGTAACACTCCGATACTCACACCTTTCAGTAACACTCAGATACTCACGCCCTTCAGTAATACTCCGATACTCACATCCTTCGGTAACACTCCGATACTCACACCCTTCGGTAACACTCCGATAGTCACACCCTTTGGTAACACTCCGATACTCTCACCCTTCGGTAAGACTCCGATACTCACACCCTTCGGTAACACTCCGATACTCACACCCTTCAGTAACACTCGGATACTCACACCCTTCGGTAACACTCCGACACTCACACCCTTCAGTAACACTCCGATACACCCTTCGGTAACACTCCGAAACTCACACCCTTCGGTAACACTGATACTCACACCCTTCAGTAACACTCCGATACTCGCACCCTTCAGTTGCACTCCGATACTCACTTCCTTCAGTTGCACTCCGATACTCACACCCTTCGGTAACACTCCGATACTCACACCATACTCACACCCTTTGGTAACACTCCGACACTCACACCCTTCGGTAACACTCCGATACTCACACCCTCAGTAACACTCCGATACTCTCACCCTTCAGTAGCATTCCGACACTCACACCCTTCGGTAACACTCCGATACTCACACCCTTCACTAATACTCCGATACTCACACCCTTCAGTGATACTCAAACCCTTTTGTAACACTACGACACTCACACCCTTCAGTGATACTCACACCCTTCAGTAACACTCCGACACTCACGCCCTCAGTAACACTTCGATACTCACACCCTTCGGTAACACTCCGATACTCACACCCTTCGGTAACACTCCGATACTCACACCCTTCGGTAACACTCCGATACTCACACCCTTCGGTAACACTCCGATACTCACACCCTCAGTAACACTCCGATACTCACACCCTTCGGTAACACTCCGATACTGACACCCTTCAGTAACACTCCGATACTCGCACCTTTCAGTAACACTCCGATACTCACACCCTTCGGTAACACTCCGTTACTCACACCCTTCAGTAACACTCCGACACTCACACCCTCAGCAACTCTCCGATACTCACACCATTCAGTGACACTCCGATACTCACACCCTCAGTAACACTCCGATACTCTCAGCCTTCGGTAACACTCCGATACTCACACCCTTCAGTAACAATGATACTCAAATCCTACAGGAACACTCCGATACTCTCACCCTTCAGTAACACTCCGATAGTCACACCCTCAGTAACACTCCGATACTCACACCCTTCGGTAACACTCCGATACACACCCTCAGTAACACTCCGATACTCGCACCCTTCAGTAACATTCCGATACTCACACCCTTCAGTGACACTCTGATACTAACACCCTTAAGTAACACTGATACTCACACCTTCAGTAACACTCCGAAACTCACACCCTCAGTAACACTCCGATACTCACACCCTTCAGTAACACTCCGATACTCACACCCTTCAGTAACACTCCGATACTCACACCCTTCAGTGACACTCACACCCTTTTGTAACACTACGATACTCACACCCTTCAGTTATACTCACACCCTTCAGTAACACGCCTTCAGTAACACTCCGATACTCACGCCCTCAGTAACACTCCGATACTCACACCCTTCAGTAACACTCCGATACTCTCACACCCTTTAGTAACTCTGCGATACTCACACGCTTCAGTAACACTCCGATACTCACACCCTTCAGTAACACTCCGATACTCACACCCTTCGGTAACACTCCGATACTCACGCCCTTCGGTAACACTCCGATAATCACGCCCTTCAGTAATACTCCGATACTCACGTCCTTCGGTAACACTCCGATACTCACGCCCTTCGGTAACACTCCGATACTCACACCCTTCGGTAACACTCCGATACTCACACCCTTCGGTAACACTCCGATATTCACATCCTTCGGTAACACTCCGATACTCACACCCTTCGGTAACACTCCGATAGTCACACCCTTTGGTAACACTCCGATACTCTCACCCTTCGGTAAGACTCCGATACTCACACCCTTCGGTAACACTCCGATACTCACACCCTTCAGTAACACTCGGATACTCACACCCTTCGGTAACACTCCGACACTCACACCCTTCAGTAACACTCCGATACACCCTTCGGTAACACTCCGAAACTCACACCCTTCGGTAACACTGATACTCACACCCTTCAGTAACACTCCGATACTCGCACCCTTCAGTTGCACTCCGATACTCACTTCCTTCAGTTGCACTCCGATACTCACACCCTTCGGTAACACTCCGATACTCACACCATACTCACACCCTTTGGTAACACTCCGACACTCACACCCTTCGGTAACACTCCGATACTCACACCCTCAGTAACACTCCGATACTCTCACCCTTCAGTAGCATTCCGACACTCACACCCTTCGGTAACACTCCGATACTCACACCCTTCACTAATACTCCGATACTCACACCCTTCAGTGATACTCAAACCCTTTTGTAACACTACGACACTCACACCCTTCAGTGATACTCACACCCTTCAGTAACACTCCGACACTCACGCCCTCAGTAACACTTCGATACTCACATCCTTCGGTAACACTCCGATACTCACACCCTTCGGTAACACTCCGATAGTCACACCCTTTGGTAACACTCCGATACTCTCACCCTTCGGTAAGACTCCGATACTCACACCCTTCAGTAACACTCCGATACTCACACCCTTCAGTAACACTCCGATACTCACACCCTTCGGTAACACTCCGACACTCACACCCTTCAGTAACACTCCGATACACCCTTCGGTAACACTCCGAAACTCACACCCTTCGGTAACACTGATACTCACACCCTTCAGTAACACTCCGATACTCGCACCCTTCAGTTGCACTCCGATACTCACTTCCTTCAGTTGCACTCCGATACTCACACCCTTCGGTAACACTCCGATACTCACACCATACTCACACCCTTTGGTAACACTCCGACACTCACACCCTTCGGTAACACTCCGATACTCACACCCTCAGTAACACTCCGATACTCTCACCCTTCAGTAGCATTCCGACACTCACACCCTTCGGTAACACTCCGATACTCACACCCTTCACTAATACTCCGATACTCACACCCTTCAGTGATACTCACACCCTTTTGTAACACTACGACACTCACACCCTTCAGTGATACTCACACCCTTCAGTAACACTCCGACACTCTCACACCCTTCAGTAACTCTCCGATACTCACACCCTTCGGTAACACTCCGATACTCACACCCTTCGGTAACACTCCGATACTCACACCCTTCGGTAACACTCCGATACTCACACCCTTCGGTAACACTCCGATACTCACACCCTTCGGTAACACTCCGATACTCACACCCTTCGGTAACACTCCGATACTCACACCCTTCGGTAACACTCCGATACTCACACCCTCAGTAACACTCCGATACTCACACCCTTCGGTAACACTCCGATACTGACACCCTTCAGTAACACTCCGATACTCGCACCTTTCAGTAACACTCCGATACTCACACCCTTCGGTAACACTCCGTTACTCACACCCTTCAGTAACACTCCGACACTCACACCCTCAGCAACTCTCCGATACTCACACCATTCAGTGACACTCCGATACTCACACCCTCAGTAACACTCCGATACTCTCAGCCTTCGGTAACACTCCGATACTCACACCCTTCAGTAACAATGATACTCAAATCCTACAGGAACACTCCGATACTCTCACCCTTCAGTAACACTCCGATACACACCCTCAGTAACACTCCGATACTCGCACCCTTCGGTAACACTCCGATACACACCCTCAGTAACACTCCGATACTCGCACCCTTCAGTAACATTCCGATACTCACACCCTTCAGTGACACTCTGATACTAACACCCTTAAGTAACACTGATACTCACACCTTCAGTAACACTCCGAAACTCACACCCTCAGTAACACTCCGATACTCACACCCTTCAGTAACACTCCGATACTCACACCCTTCAGTAACACTCCGATACTCACACCCTTCAGTGACACTCACATCCTTCAGTAACACGCCTTCAGTAACACTCCGATACTCACGCCCTCAGTAACACTCCGATACTCACACCCTTCAGTAACACTCCGATACTCTCACACCCTTTAGTAACTCTGCGATACTCACACGCTTCAGTAACACTCCGATACTCACACCCTTCAGTAACACTCCGATACTCACACCCTTCGGTAACACTCCGATACTCACGCCCTTCGGTAACACTCCGATAATCACGCCCTTCAGTAATACTCCGATACTCACGTCCTTCGGTAACGCTCCGATACTCACGCCCTTCGGTAACACTCCGATACTCACGCCCTTCGGTAACACTCCGATAATCACGCCCTTCAGTAATACTCCGATACTCACGTCCTTCGGTAACACTCCGACACTCACGCCCTTCGGTAACACTCCGATACTCACGCCCTTCCGTAACACTCCGATACTCTCACCCTTCAGTAACACTCCGATACGCACACCCTTCAGTAACACTCCGATACTCACACCCTTCAGTAACACTCCGATACTCACACCCTTCAGTGATATTCACACCCTTCGGTAACACTCCGATACTCACACCCTTCAGTAACAGTGATACTCACACCCTTCAGTAACACTCCGATACTCACACCCTTCAGTGATACTCACACCCTTCGGTAACACTCCGATACTCACACCCTTCGGTAACACTCCGATACTCACACCCTTCAGTAACACTCCGATACTCTCACCCTTCAGTAACACTCCGATACTCACACCCTTCAGTAACACTCCGACACTCGCACCCTTCAGTAATACTCCGATACTCACACCCTTCGGTAACACTCCGATACTCACACCCTTCGATAACACTCCGATACTCACACCCTTCGGTAACACTCCGATACTCACACCCTTCGGTAACACTCCGATTCACACCCTTCGGTAACACTCCGATACTCACACCCTTCGGTAACACTCCGATACTCACACCCTTCGGTAACACTCCGATACTCACACCCTTCGGTAACACTCCGATACTCACACCCTTCGGTAACACTCCGATACTCACACCCTTCGGTAACACTCCGATACTCACACCCTTCGGTAACACTCCGATACTGACACCCTTCAGTAACACTCCGACACTCTCACCCTTTAGTAACACTCCGACACTCACACCCTTCGGTAACACTCCGATACTCACACCCTTCGGTAACACTCCGACACTCACCCTTCAGTAACACTCCGATACTCACACCCTTTGATAACACTCCGATACTCATACCCTTCAGTGATACTCACACCCTTCAGTAACACTCCGATACTCACGCCCTCAGTAACACTCCGATACTCACACCCTTCAGTAACACTCCGACACTCACACCCTTCAGTAACACTCCGACACTCACACCCTCAGTAACACTCCGACACTCACACCCTTCAGTAACACTCCGATACTCACACCCTTTGATAACACTCCGATACTCATACCCTTCAGTGATACTCACACCCTTCAGTAACACTCCGATACTCACGCCCTCAGTCACACTCCGATACTCACACCCTTCAGTAACACTCCGACACTCACACCCTTCAGTAACACTTCGGTACTCGCACCCTTCGGTAACACTCCAATACTCGCACCCTTCGGTAACACTCCGATACTCACACCCTTCGGTAACACTCCGATACTCACACCCTCAGTAACACTCCGATACTCGCAACCTTCAGTAGCATTCCGATACTCACAC
This sequence comes from Somniosus microcephalus, assembly GCF_052327205.1. Taxonomy (NCBI): domain Eukaryota; kingdom Metazoa; phylum Chordata; class Chondrichthyes; order Squaliformes; family Somniosidae; genus Somniosus; species Somniosus microcephalus. The sequence continues at coordinate 79,703,432 of NC_140999.1, read as the reverse complement.
CCTTCAGTTACACTCCGATAGTAACACCCTTCAGTAACACTGATACTCACACCCTTCAGTAACACTGATACTCCCCCTTCAGTAACACTCCGATACACCCTTCAGTAACACTCCGATACTCACACCCTTCAGTGATACTCACACCTTTCAGTAACACTCCGATACTCACACCTTTCAGTAACACTCAGATACTCACGCCCTTCAGTAACACTCAGATACTCTCGCCCTTCAGTAATACTCCGATACTCACATCCTTCGGTAACACTCCGATACTCACACCCTTCGGTAACACTCCGATAGTCACACCCTTCGGTAACACTCCGATACTCTCACCCTTCGGTAAGACTCCGATACTCTCACCCTTCGGTAAGACTCCGATACTCACACCCTTCAGTAACACTCCGATACTCACACCCTTCAGTAACACTCCGATACTCACACCCTTCGGTAACACTCCGACACTCACACCCTTCAGTAACACTCCGATACACCCTTCGGTAACACTCCGAAACTCACACCCTTCGGTAACACTGATACTCACACCCTTCAGTAACACTCCGATACTCGCACCCTTCAGTTGCACTCCGATACTCACTTCCTTCAGTTGCACTCCGATACTCACACCCTTCGGTAACACTCCGATACTCACACCATACTCACACCCTTTGGTAACACTCCGACACTCACACCCTTCGGTAACACTCCGATACTCACACCCTTCAGTAACACTCCGATACTCAAACCCTTCAGTTACACTCCGATACTCACACCCTTCAGTAACAATGATACTCAAACCCTTCAGTAACACTCCGATACTCACACCCTTCAGTAACACTCCGATACTCACTTCCTTCAGTTGCAATCCGATACTCACACCCTTCGGTAACACTCCGATACTCACACCATACTCACACCCTTTGGTAACACTCCGACACTCACACCCTTCGGTAACACTCCGATACTCACACCCTCAGTAACACTCCGATACTCTCACCCTTCAGTAGCATTCCGACACTCACACCCTTCGGTAACACTCCGATACTCACACCCTTCACTAATACTCCGATACTCACACCCTTCAGTGATACTCACACCCTTTTGTAACACTACGACACTCACACCCTTCAGTGATACTCACACCCTTCAGTAACACTCCGACACTCACGCCCTCAGTAACACTTCGATACTCACACCCTTCAGTAACACACCGATACTCTCACACCCTTCAGTAACTCTCCGATACTCACACCCTTCGGTAACACTCCGAAACTCACACCCTTCGGTAACACTCCGATACTCACACCCTTCGGTAACACTCCGATACTCACACCCTTCGGTAACACTCCGATACTCACACCCTCAGTAACACTCCGATGCTCACACCCTTCGGTAACACTCCGATACTGACACCCTTCAGTAACACTCCGATACTCGCACCTTTCAGTAACACTCCGATACTCACACCCTTCGGTAACACTCCGTTACTCACACCCTTCGGTAACACTCCGACACTCACACCCTCAGCAACTCTCCGATACTCACACCATTCAGTGACACTCCGATACTCACACCCTCAGTAACACTCCGATACTCTCAGCCTTCGGTAACACTCCGATACACCCTTCAGTAACAATGATACTCAAATCCTACAGGAACACTCCGATACTCTCACCCTTCAGTAACACTCCGATAGTCACACCCTCAGTAACACTCCGATACTCACACCCTTCGGTAACACTCCGATACACACCCTCAGTAACACTCCGATACTCGCACCCTTCAGTAACATTCCGATACTCACACCCTTCAGTGACACTCTGATACTAACACCCTTAAGTAACACTGATACTCACACCTTCAGTAACACTCCGAAACTCACACCCTCAGTAACACTCCGATACTCACACCCTTCAGTAACACTCCGATACTCACACCCTTCAGTAACACTCCGATACTCACACCCTTCAGTGACACTCACACCCTTTTGTAACACTACGATACTCACACCCTTCAGTGATACTCACACCCTTCAGTAACACGCCTTCAGTAACACTCCGATACTCACGCCCTCAGTAACACTCCGATACTCACACCCTTCAGTAACACTCCGTTACTCTCACACCCTTTAGTAACTCTGCGATACTCACACGCTTCAGTAACACTCCGATACACCCTTCAGTAACACTCCGATACTCACACCCTTCGGTAACACTCCGATACTCACGCCCTTCGGTAACACTCCGATAATCACGCCCTTCAGTAATACTCCGATACTCACGCCCTTCGGTAACACTCCGATACTCACGCCCTTCGGTAACACTCCGATAATCACGCCCTTCAGTAATACTCCGATACTCACGTCCTTCGGTAACACTCCGACACTCACGCCCTTCGGTAACACTCTGATACTCACGCCCTTCCGTAACACTCCGATACTCTCACCCTTCAGGAACACTCCGATACGCACACCCTTCAGTAACACTCCGATACTCACACCCTTCAGTAACACTCCGATACTCACACCCTTCAGTGATACTCACACCCTTCGGTAACACTCCGATACTCACACCCTTCGGTAACACTCCGATACTCACACCCTTCAGTAACACTCCGATACTCTCACCCTTCAGTAACACTCCGATACTCACACCCTTCAGTAACACTCCGACACTCGCACCCTTCAGTAATACTCCGATACTCACACCCTTCGGTAACACTCCGATACTCACACCCTTCGATAACACTCCGATACTCACACCCTTCGGTAACACTCCGATACTCACACCCTTCGATAACACTCCGATACTCACACCCTTCGGTAACACTCCGATACTCACACCCTTCGGTAACACTCCGATTCACACCCTTCGGTAACACTCCGATACTCACACCCTTCGGTAACACTCCGATACTCACACCCTTCGGTAACACTCCGATACTCACACCCTTCGGTAACACTCCGATACTCACACCCTTCGGTAACACTCCGATACTCACACCCTTTGATAACACTCCGATACTCATACCCTTCAGTGATACTCACACCCTTCAGTAACACTCCGATACTCACGCCCTCAGTAACACTCCGATACTCACACCCTTCAGTAACACTCCGACACTCACACCCTTCAGTAACACTTCGGTACTCGCACCCTTCGGTAACACTCCAATACTCGCACCCTTCGGTAACACTCCAATACTCACACCCTTCAGTGATACTCACACCCTTCGGTAACACTCCGATACTCACACTCTTCAGTAACACTGATCCTCACACCCTTCAGTAACACTCCGACACTCGCACCCTTCAGTAATACTCCGATACTCACATCCTTCGGTAACACTCCGATACTCGCACCCTTCGGTAACACTCCGATACTCACACCCTCAGTGACACTCCGATACTCACACCCTTCAGTAACACTCTGATACTCACACCCTTCGGTAACACTCCGACACTCACACCCTTCGGTAACACCCCGATACACCCTTCAGTGACACTCACACCCTTCAGTAACACTCCGATACTCACACCCTTCGGCAACACTCCGATACTGGCACCCTTCAGTAACACTCCGACACTCACACCCTTCAGTAACACTCCGATACTCACACCCTTCAGTAACACTCCGATACTCACACCCTTCGATAACACTCCGATACTCACACCCTTTGGTAACACTCCGATACACTCACCCTTCGGTAAAACTGATACTCACACCCTTCAGTAACACTCCGATACTCACACCCTTCAGTAACACTCCGATACTCACTTCCTTCAGTTGCACTCCGATACTCACACCCTTCGGTAACACTCCGATACTCACACCCTTCGGTAACACTCCGATACTCACACCCTTCGTTAACACTCCGATACTCACGCCCTTTGGTAACACTCCGATACTCACACCCTTCAGTAACACTCCGATACTCGCACCCTTCAGTTACACTCCGATACTCACACCCTTCAGTAACACTGATACTCTCACCCTTCAGTAACACTCCGATACTCACACCCTTCAGTAACACTCCGATACTCACTTCCTTCAGTTGCACTCCGATACTCACACCCTTCAGTTACACTCCGATACTCACACCCTTCAGTAACAATGATACTCAAATCCAACAGTAACACTCCGATACTCACACCCTTCAGTAACACTCCGAAACTCACACCCTTCAGTAACACTGATACTCTCACCCTTCAGTAACACTCCGATACTCACACCCTTCAGTGGTACTCACACCCTTCAGTAACACTCCGATACTCTCACCCTTCGATTACACTCCGATACACCCTTCAGTGATACTCCGATACTCACACCCTTCAGGAACACTCCGATACTCACATCCTTCAGTGACACACCCTTTTGTAGCACTACGATACTCACACCCTTCAGTGATACACCCTTCAGTAACACTCCGATACTCATGCCCTCAGTAACACTCCGATACTCACACCCTTCAGTAACACTCCGATACTCTCACACTTCAGTAACACTCGGATACTCACACCCTTCAGTAACACTCCGATACTCACACCCTTCGGTAACACTCCGATACTCACACCCGTTGGTAACACTCCGATACTCACACCCTTCAGTAACACTCCGATATTCTCACCCTTCAGTAACACTCCGATACTCACACCCTTCAGTAACACTCCGACACTCGCACCCTTCAGTAATACTCCGATACTCACACCCTTCGGTAACACTCCGATACTCACACCCTTCGGTAACACTCCGATACTCACACCCTTCGGTAACACTCCGATACTCACACCCTTCGGTAACACTCCGATTCACACCCTTCGGTAATACTCCGATACTCACACCCTTCGGTAACACTCCGATACTCACACCCTTCGGTAACACTCCGATACTCACACCCTTCGGTAACACTCCGATACTCACACCCTTCGGTAACACTCCGATACTCACACCCTTCAGTAACACTCCGATAGTCACACCCTTCAGTAACACTCCGACACTCACACCCTCAGTAACACTCCGTTACTCACACCTTTCAGTAACGCTCCGATACTCACACCCTTCGGTAACACTCCGATACTCACACCCTTCAGTGATACTCACACCCTTCAGTAACACTCCGACACTCACGCCCTCAGTAACACTTCGATACTCACAACCTTCAGTAACACTCCGATACTCTCACACCCTTCAGTAACTCTCCGATACTCACACCCTTCGGTCACACTCCGATACTCACACCCTTCGGTAACACTCCGATACTCACACCCTTCGGTAACACTCCGATACTCACACCCTTCGGTAACACTCCGATACTCACACCCTTCGGTAACACTCCGATATTCACACCCTTCGGTAACACTCCGATACTCACACCCTCAGTAACACTCCGATACTCACACCCTTCGGTAACACTCCGATACTGACACCCTTCAGTAACACTCCGACACTCTCACCCTTCAGTAACACTCCGACACTCACACCCTTCGGTAACACTCCGATACTCACACCCTTCGGTAACACTCCGATACTCACACCCTTCAGTAACACTCCGACACTCACACCCTCAGTAACACTCCGATACTCACACCCTTTGATAACACTCCGATACTCATACCCTTCAGTGATACTCACACCCTTCAGTAACACTCCGATACTCACGCCCTCAGTAACACTCCGATACTCACACCCTTCAGTAACACTCCGACACTCGCACCCTTCAGTAACACTTCGGTACTCGCACCCTTCGGTAACACTCCAATACTCGCACCCTTCGGTAACACTCCAATACTCACACCCTTCGGTAACACTCCGATACTCACACCCTCAGTAACACTCCGATACTCGTACCCTTCAGTAGCATTCCGATACTCACACCCTTCAGTTACACTCCGATAGTAACACCCTTCAGTAACACTGATACTCACACCCTTCAGTAACACTGATACTCCCCCTTCAGTAACACTCCGATACACCCTTCAGTAACACTCCGATACTCACACCCTTCAGTGATACTCACACCTTTCAGTAACACTCCGATACTCACATCCTTCGGTAACACTCCGATACTCACACCCTTCGGTAACACTCCGATAGTCACACCCTTTGGTAACACTCCGATACTCTCACCCTTCGGTAAGACTCCGATACTCACACCCTTCAGTAACACTCCGATACTCACACCCTTCAGTAACACTCCGATACTCACACCCTTCGGTAACACTCCGACACTCACACCCTTCAGTAACACTCCGATACACCCTTCGGTAACACTCCGAAACTCACACCCTTCGGTAACACTGATACTCACACCCTTCAGTAACACTCCGATACTCGCACCCTTCAGTTGCACTCCGATACTCACTTCCTTCAGTTGCACTCCGATACTCACACCCTTCGGTAACACTCCGATACTCACACCATACTCACACCCTTTGATAACACTCCGACACTCACACCCTTCGGTAACACTCCGATACTCACACCCTCAGTAACACTCCGATACTCTCACCCTTCAGTAGCATTCCGACACTCACACCCTTCGGTAACACTCCGATACTCACACCCTTCACTAATACTCCGATACTCACACCCTTCAGTGATACTCACACCCTTTTGTAACACTACGACACTCACACCCTTCAGTGATACTCACACCCTTCAGTAACACTCCGACACTCACGCCCTCAGTAACACTTCGATACTCACACCCTTCAGTAACACACCGATACTCTCACACCCTTCAGTTACTCTCCGATACTCACACCCTTCGGTAACACTCCGAAACTCACACCCTTCGGTAACACTCCGATACTCACACCCTTCGGTAACACTCCGATACTCACACCCTTCGGTAACACTCCGATACTCACACCCTCAGTCACACTCCGATGCTCACACCCTTCGGTAACACTCCGATACTGACACCCTTCAGTAACACTCCGTTACTCACACCTTTCAGTAACGCTCCGATACTCACACCCTTCGGTAACACTCCGATACTCAGACCCTTCAGTGATACTCACACCCTTCAGTAACACTCCGACACTCACGCCCTCAGTAACACTTCGATACTCACAACCTTCAGTAACACTCCGATACTCTCACACCCTTCAGTAACTCTCCGATACTCACTTCCTTCAGTTGCACTCCGATACTCACACCCTTCAGTTACACTCCGATACTCACACCCTTCAGTAACACTGATACTCTCACCCTTCAGTAACACTCCGATACTCACACCCTTCAGTGGTACTCACACCCTTCAGTAACACTCCGATACTCTCACCCTTCGATTACACTCCGATACACCCTTCAGTGATACTCCGATACTCACACCCTTCAGGAACACTCCGATACTCACATCCTTCAGTGACACACCCTTTTGTAGCACTACGATACTCACACCCTTCAGTGATACACCCTTCAGTAACACTCCGATACTCATGCCCTCAGTAACACTCGGATACTCACACCCTTCAGTAACACTCCGATACTCACACCCTTCGGTAACACTCCGATACTCACACCCTTCAGTGATACTCCGATACTCACACCCTTCAGTAACACTCCGATACTCAAACCCTTCAGTTACACTCCGATACTCACACCCTTCAGTGATACTCACACTCTTCAGTAACACTCCGATACTCACACCCTTCAGTAACACTCCGATACTCTCACACTTCAGTAACACTCGGATACTCACACCCTTCAGTAACACTCCGATACTCACACCCTTCGGTAACACTCCGATACTCACACCCGTTGGTAACACTCCGATACTCACACCCTTCAGTGATACTCCGATACTCACACCCTTCAGTAACACTCCGATACTCAAACCCTTCAGTTACACTCCGATACTCACACCCTTCAGTGATACTCACACTCTTCAGTAACACTCCGATACTCACACCCTTCAGTAACACTCCGATACTCACACCCTTCGGTAACACTCTGATACTCACACCCTTCAGTTACACTGATACTCACACCCTTCAGCAACATTCCGATACTCGCACCCTTCAGTAACATTCCGATACTCTCACCCTTCAGTTACACTCCGATACTCACACCCTTCAGTAACACTGATACTCACACCCTTTAGTAACACTCCGATACTCACACCCTTCAGTAACACTCCGATACTCACTTCCTTCAGTTGCACTCCGATACTCACACCCTTTGGTAACATTCCGATACTCACACCCTTCGGTAACACTCCGATACTCACACCCTTTGGTAACACTCCGATACTCACACCCTTTGGTAACACTCTGATACTCACACCCTTTGGTAACACTCCGATACTCACACCCTTCAGTAACACTCCGATACTCACACCCTTCAGTAACACTGATACTCACACCCTTCAGTAACACTCCGATACTCACTTCCTTCAGTTGCACTCCGATTCTCACACCCTTCAGTAACACTCTGATACTCACTTCCTTCAGTTGCACTCCGATACTCACACCCTTCAGTAACAATGATACTCAAACCCTACAGTAACACTCCGATACTCTCACCCTTCAGTGATACTCACACCCTTCAGTAACACTCCGATACTCACACCCTTCAGTAACACTCCGATGCTCACACCCTTCAGTGATACTCACACCCTTCGGTAACACTCCGATACTCACACTCTTCAGTAACACTGATCCTCACACCCTTCAGTAACACTCCGATACTCACATCCTTCGGTAACACTCCGATACTCGCACCCTTCGGTAACACTCCGATACTCACACCCTCAGTGACACTCCGATACTCACACCCTTCAGTAACACTCCGATACTCACACCCTTCGGTAACACTCCGACACTCACACCCTTCAGTAACACCCCGATACTCACACCCTTCAGTGACACTCACACCCTTCCGTAACACTCCGATACTCACACCCTTCAGTAACACTCCGACACTCTCACCCTTCAGTAACACTCCGATGCTGACACCCTTCGGTAACACTCCGATACTCACACCCTTCAGTAACACTCCGACACTCTCACCCTTCAGTAACACTCCGATGCTGACACCCTTCAGTAACACTCCGACACTCACACCCTTCAGTAACACTCCGATACTCGCACCCTTCAGTAACACTCCGATACTCACACCCTTCAGTAACACTGATACTCACACCCTTCAGTAACACTCCGATACTCACACCCTTCGATAACACTCCGATATTCACACCCTTTGGTAACACTCCGATACTCACACCCTTCGGTAAAACTGATACTCACACCCTTCAGCAACACTCCGATACTCGCACCCTTCAGTAACATTCCGATACTCACACCCTTCAGTTACACTCCGATACTCACACCCTTCAGTAACACTGATACTCACACCCTTCAGTCACACTGCGATACTCACACCCTTCAGTAACACTCCGATACTCACACCCTTCAGTAACAATGATACTCAAATCCAACAGTAACACTCCGATACTCACACCCTTCAGTAACACTCCGATACTCACACCCTTCAGTAACACTGATACTCTCACCCTTCAGTAACACTCCGATACTCACACCCTTCAGTGGTACTCACACCCTTCAGTAACACTCCGATACTCTCACCCTTCGATTACACTCCGATGCTGACACCCTTCAGTAACACTCCGACACTCACACCCTTCGCTAACACTCCGATACTCACGCACTTCCGTAAAACTCCGATACTCACACCCTTCAGTAACACTCCGATACTCACACCCTTCAGTAACACTCCGATACTCACACCCTTCGGTAACACTCCGATACTCACTTCCTTCAGTTGCACTCCGATACTCACACCCTTTGGTAACACTCCGATACTCACACCCTTCGGTAACACTCCAATACTCACACCCTTCGATAACACTCCGATACTCACACCCTTTGGTAACACTCCGATACTCTCACCCTTCGGTAAAACTGATACTCACACCCTTCAGCAACACTCCGATACTCGCACCCTTCAGCAACACTCCGATACTCGCACCCTTCAGTAACATTCCGATACTCACACCCTTCAGTTACACTCCGATACTCACACCCTTCGGTAAAACTGATACTCACACCCTTCAGCAACACTCCGATACTCGCACCCTTCAGTAACATTCCGATACTCACACCCTTCAGTTACACTCCGATACTCACACCCTTCAGTAACACTGATACTCACACCCTTCAGTAACACTGCGATACTCACACCCTTCAGTAACACTCCGATACTCACTTCCTTCAGTTGCACTCCGATACTCACACCCTTCGGTGACACTCCGATACTCACACCCTTCGTTGACACTCCGATACTCACGCCCTTTGGTAACACTGATACTCACACCCTCAGTAACACTCCGATACTCACACCCTTCAGTTGCACTCTGATGCTCACACCCTTCAGTTGCACTCCGATACTCACACCCTTCAGTAACACTCCGATACTCACACCCTTCAGTAACACTGATACTCACACCCTCAGTAACACTCCGATACTCACACCCTCAGTCACACTCCGATGCTCACACCCTTCAATTACACTCCGATACTCATACCCTTCAGTAACACCCCGATACTCACACCCTTCAGTGACACACTCACCCTTCAGTGATACTCACACCCTTCGGTAACACTCCGATACTCACACCCTTCTGTAACACTGATACTCACCCTTCAGTAACACTCCGATACTCACACCCTTCAGTAACACTTCGATACTCACACCCTTCAGTAATACTCCGATACTCACACCCTTCAGTAACACTCCGATACTCTCACCCTTCAGTAACACTCCGATACTCACACCCTTCAGTAACACTGATACTCACAACCTTCAGTAACACTCTGATACTCACACCCTTCGGTAACACTCCGAAACTCTCACCCTTCGGTAACACTGCGATATTCACACCCGTTGGTAACACTCCGATGCTCACGCCCTTCGCTAACACTCCGATACTCACGCACTTCCGTAAAACTCCGATACTCACACCCTTCAGTAACACTCCGATACTCACACCCTTCAGTAACACTCCGATACTCACACCCTTCGGTAACACTCCGATACTCACTTCCTTCAGTTGCACTCCGATACTCACACCCTTTGGTAACACTCCGATACTCACACCCTTCGGTAACACTCCAATACTCACACCCTTCGATAACACTCCGATACTCACACCCTTTGGTAACACTCCGATACTCTCACCCTTCGGTAAAACTGATACTCACACCCTTCAGCAACACTCCGATACTCGCACCCTTCAGCAACACTCCGATACTCGCACCCTTCAGTAACATTCCGATACTCACACCCTTCAGTTACACTCCGATACTCACACCCTTCAGTAACACTGATACTCACACCCTTCAGTAACACTCCGATACTCACACCCTTCAGTAACACTCCGATACTCACTTCCTTCAGTTGCACTCCGATACTCACACCCTTCGGTAACACTCCGATACTCACACCCTTCGTTAACACTCCAATACTCACACCCTTTGGTAACACTCCGATACACCCTTCTGTAACACTGATACTCACACCCTTCAGTAACACTCCGATACTCACACCCTTAAGTTACACTCCGATGCTAACACCCTTCAGTAACACTGATACTCACACCTTCAGTAACACTCCGATACTCATACCCTTCAGTAACACTCCGATACTCACTTCCTTCAGTAACACTCCGATACTCACACCCTTCAGAAGCACTCCGATACTCACACCCTTCAGTAACAATGATACTCAAATCCTACAGTAACACTCCGATACTCTCACCCTTCAGTAACACTCCGATAGTCACACCCTCAGTAACACTCCGATACACCCTTCAGTAACACTGCGATACTCAAACCCTTCGGTAACACTCCGATACTCTCTTCCTTCAGTTGCGCTCCGATACTCACACCCTTAAGTTACACTCCGATACTCAAACCCTTCAGTAACACTCTGATACTCACACCCTTCAGTAACACTCCGATACTCACTTCCTTCAGTTGCACTCCGATACTCACACCCTTCAGTAACAATGATACTCAAATCCTACAGTAACACTCCGATACTCTCACCCTTCAGTAACACTCCGATTGTCACACCCTCAGTCACACTCCGATACTCACACCCCTCAGTAACACTCCGATACTCGCACCCTTCAGTAACATTCCGATACTCGCACCCTTCAGTAACAATGATACTCACACCCTTCAGTGATACTCACACCCTTCAGTAACACTCCGATACTCACACCCTTCAGTAACACTCCGATACTCACACCTTTCGGTAACACTCCGATACTCGCACCCTTCGGTAACACCCCGATACTCACACCCTTCAGCTACACTCCGATACTCACACCCTTCAGTAACACTGATAGTCACACCTTCAGTAACACTCCGATACTCACACCCTTCAGTTACACTCCGATACTCACACCCTTCAGTAACACTCCGATACTCACTTCCTTCAGTTGCACTCCGATACTCAGACCCTTCAGTTACACGCCGATACTCAAAACCTTCAGTAACAATGATACTCACACCCTTCGGGAACACTCCGATACTCTCACCCTTCAGTAACACTCCGATAGTCACACCCTCAGTAACACTCCGATACATCCTTCAGTAACACTGATACTCACACCCTTCAGTAACACTCCGATACTCACTTCCTTCAGTTGCACTCCGATACTCACACCCTTCAGTTACACTCCGATACTCACACCCTTCAGAAACAATGATACTCAAACCCTTCAGTAACACTCTGATACTCACACCCTTTGGTAACACTCCGACACTCACACCCTTCAGTAACACTCCGATACTCACACCCTTCAGTAACACTGATACTCACACCCTTCAGTAACACTCCGATACTCACTTCCTTCAGTTGCACTCCGATTCTCACACCCTTCAGTAACACTCTGATACTCACTTCCTTCAGTTGCACTCCGATACTCACACCCTTCAGTAACAATGATACTCAAACCCTACAGTAACACTCCGATACTCTCACCCTTCAGTGATACTCACACCCTTCAGTAACACTCCGATACTCACACCCTTCAGTAACACTCCGATGCTCACACCCTTCAGTGATACTCACACCCTTCGGTAACACTCCGATACTCACACTCTTCAGTAACACTGATCCTCACACCCTTCAGTAACACTCCGATACTCACATCCTTCGGTAACACTCCGATACTCGCACCCTTCGGTAACACTCCGATACTCACACCCTCAGTGACACTCCGATACTCACACCCTTCAGTAACACTCCGATACTCACACCCTTCGGTAACACTCCGACACTCACACCCTTCAGTAACACCCCGATACTCACACCCTTCAGTGACACTCACACCCTTCCGTGACACTCCGATACTCACACCCTTCGGTAACACTCCGATACTCACACCCTTCAGTAACACTCCGACACTCTCACCCTTCAGTAACACTCCGATGCTGACACCCTTCGGTAACACTCCGATACTCACACCCTTCAGTAACACTCCGACACTCTCACCCTTCAGTAACACTCCGATGCTGACACCCTTCAGTAACACTCCGACACTCACACCCTTCAGTAACACTCCGATACTCGCACCGTTCAGTAACACTCCGATACTCACACCCTTCAGTAACACTGATACTCACACCCTTCAGTAACACTCCGATACTCACACCCTTCGATAACACTCCGATATTCACACCCTTTGGTAACACTCTGATACTCACACCCTTCGGTAAAACTGATACTCACACCCTTCAGCAACACTCCGATACTCGCACCCTTCAGTAACATTCCGATACTCACACCCTTCAGTTACACTCCGATACTCACACCCTTCAGTAACACTGATACTCACACCCTTCAGTAACACTGCGATACTCACACCCTTCAGTAACACTCCGATACTCACACCCTTCAGTAACAATGATACTCAAATCCAACAGTAACACTCCGATACTCACACCCTTCAGTAACACTCCGATACTCACACCCTTCAGTGGTACTCACACCCTTCAGTAACATTCCGATACTCTCACCCTTCGATTACACTCCGATGCTGACACCCTTCAGTAACACTCCGACACTCACACACTTCAGTAACACTCCGATACTCGCACCCTTCAGTAACACTCCGATACTCACGCCCTTTGGTAACACTGATACTCACACCCTCAGTAACACTCCGATACTCACACCCTTCAGTTGCACTCTGATGCTCACACCCTTCAGTTGCACACCGATACTCACACCCTTCAGTAACACTCCGATACTCACACCCTTCAGTAACACTGATACTCACACCCTCAGTAACACTCCGATACTCACACCCTCAGTCACACTCCGATGCTCACACCCTTCAATTACACTCCGATACTCATACCCTTCAGTAACACCCCGATACTCACACCCTTCAGTGACACACTCACCCTTCAGTGATACTCACACCCTTCAGTAACACTCCGATACTCACACCCTTCAGTAACACTTCGATACTCACACCCTTCAGTAATACTCCGATACTCACACCCTTCAGTAACACTCCGATACTCTCACCCTTCAGTAACACTCCGATACTCACACCCTTCAGTAACACTGATACTCACAACCTTCAGTAACACTCTGATACTCACACCCTTCGGTAACACTCCGAAACTCTCACCCTTCGGTAACACTGCGATATTCACACCCGTTGGTAACACTCCGATGCTCACGCCCTTCGCTAACACTCCGATACTCACGCACTTCCGTAAAACTCCGATACTCACACCCTTCAGTAACACTCCGATACTCACACCCTTCAGTAACACTCCGATACTCACACCCTTCGGTAACACTCCGATACTCACTTCCTTCAGTTGCACTCCGATACTCACACCCTTTGGTAACACTCCGATACTCACACCCTTCGATAACACTCCGATACTCACACCCTTTGGTAACACTCCGATACTCTCACCCTTCGGTAAAACTGATACTCACACCCTTCAGCAACACTCCGATACTCGCACCCTTCAGCAACACTCCGATACTCGCACCCTTCAGTAACATTCCGATACTCACACCCTTCAGTTACACTCCGATACTCACACCCTTCAGTAACACTGATACTCACACCCTTCAGTAACACTCCGATACTCACACCCTTCAGTAACACTCCGATACTCACTTCCTTCAGTTGCACTCCGATACTCACACCCTTCGGTAACACTCCGATACTCACACCCTTCGTTAACACTCCAATACTCACACCCTTTGGTAACACTCCGATACACCCTTCTGTAACACTGATACTCACACCCTTCAGTAACACTCCGATACTCACACCCTTAAGTTACACTCCGATGCTAACACCCTTCAGTAACACTGATACTCACACCTTCAGTAACACTCCGATACTCATACCCTTCAGTAACACTCCGATACTCACTTCCTTCAGTAACACTCCGATACTCACACCCTTCAGAAGCACTCCGATACTCACACCCTTCGATAACACTGATTCTCACACCCTTCAGTAACACTCCGATACTCACACCCTTCAGTAACACTCCGATACTCACACCCTTCAGTAACAATGATACTCAAATCCTACAGTAACACTCCGATAGTCACACCCTCAGTAACACTCCGATACACCCTTCAGTAACACTGCGATACTCAAACCCTTCGGTAACACTCCGATACTCTCTTCCTTCAGTTGCGCTCCGATACTCACACCCTTAAGTTACACTCCGATACTCAAACCCTTCAGTAACACTCTGATACTCACACCCTTCAGTAACACTCCGATACTCACTTCCTTCAGTTGCACTCCGATACTCACACCCTTCAGTAACAATGATACTCAAATCCTACAGTAACACTCCGATACTCTCACCCTTCAGTAACACTCCGATTGTCACACCCTCAGTCACACTCCGATACTCACACCCCTCAGTAACACTCCGATACTCGCACCCTTCAGTAACATTCCGATACTCGCACCCTTCAGTAACAATGATACTCACACCCTTCAGTGATACTCACACCCTTCAGTAACACTCCGATACTCGCACCCTTCAGTAACATTCCGATACTCACACCCTTCAGTTACACTCCGATACTCACACCCTTCAGTAACACTGATACTCACACCCTTCAGTAACACTCCGATACTCACACCCTTCAGTAACACTCCGATACTCACTTCCTTCAGTTGCACTCCGATACTCACACCCTTCGGTAACACTCCGATACTCACACCCTTCATTAACACTCCAATACTCACACCCTTTGGTTACACTCCGATACACCCTTCTGTAACACTGATACTCACACCCTTCAGTAACACTCCGATACTCACACCCTTAAGTTACACTCCGATGCTAACACCCTTCAGTAACACTGATACTCACACCTTCAGTAACACTCCGATACTCACTTCCTTCATTAACACTCCAATACTCACACCCTTCAGAAGCACTCCGATACTCACACCCTTCGATAACGCTGATTCTCACACCCTTCAGTAACACTCCGATACTCACACCCTTCAGTCACACTCCGATACTCACACCCTTCAGTAACAATGATACTCAAATCCTACAGTAACACTCCGATACTCTCACCCTTCAGTAACACTCCGATAGTCACACCCTCAGTAACACTCCGATACACCCTTCAGTAACACTGCGATACTCAAACCCTTCGGTAACACTCCGATACTCTCTTCCTTCAGTTGCGCTCCGATACTCACACCCTTAAGTTACACTCCGATACTCAAACCCTTCAGTAACACTCTGATACTCACACCCTTCAGTAACACTCCGATACTCACTTCCTTCAGTTGCACTCCGATACTCACACCCTTCAGTAACAATGATACTCAAATCCTACAGTAACACTCCGATACTCTCACCCTTCAGTAACACTCCGATTGTCACACCCTCAGTCACACTCCGATACTCACACTCCTCAGTAACACTCCGATACTCGCACCCTTCAGTAACATTCCGATACTCGCACCCTTCAGTAACAATGATACTCACACCCTTCAGTGATACTCACACCCTTCAGTAACACTCCGATACTCACACCCTTCAGTAACACTCCGATACTCACACCTTTCGGTAACACTCCGATACTCGCACCCTTCGGTAACACTCCGATACTCACACCCTTCGGCTACACTCCGATACTCACACCCTTCAGTAACACTGATAGTCACACCTTCAGTAACACTCCGATACTCACACCCTTCAGTTACACTCCGATACTCACACCCTTCAGTAACACTCCGATACTCACTTCCTTCAGTTGCACTCCGATACTCAGACCCTTCAGTTACACGCCGATACTCAAAACCTTCAGTAACAATGATACTCACACCCTTCGGGAACACTCCGATACTCTCACACTTCAGTATCACTCCGATACACTCACCCTTCAGTAACACTCCGATAGTCACACCCTCAGTAACACTCCGATACATCCTTCAGTAACACTGATACTCACACCCTTCAGTAACACTCCGATACTCACTTCCTTCAGTTGCACTCCGATACTCACACCCTTCAGTTACACTCCGATACTCACACCCTTCAGTAACACTCCGATAGTCACACCCTCAGTAACACTCCGATACATCCTTCAGTAACACTGATACTCACACCCTTCAGTAACACTCCGATACTCACTTCCTTCAGTTGCACTCCGATACTCACACCCTTCAGTTACACTCCGATACTCACACCCTTCAGTAACAATGATACTCAAACCCTTCAGTAACACTCTGATACTCACACCCTCAGTAACACTCCGATACTCACACCCTTCAGTAACACACCGATACTCGCACCCTTCGGTAACACTCCGATACTCACACCCTTTGGTAACACACCGATACTCACACCCTTTGGTAACACACCGATACTCACACCCTTCGGTAACACTCCGATACTCGCACCCTTTGGTAACACACCGATACTCGCACCCTTCAGTAGCATTCCGATACATCCTTCAGTTACACTCTGATACTAACACCCTTCAGTAACACTGATACTCACACCCTTCAGTAACACTCCGATACTCACACCCTTCAGTTACACTCCGATACTCACACCCTTCAGTAACACTGATACTCACACCTTCAGTAACACTCCGATACTCACACCCTTCAGTGACACTCACACCCTTTTGTAACACTACGACACTCACACCCTTCAGTGATACTCACACCCTTCAGTAACACTCCAATACTCACACCCTTTAGTAACAATGATACTCACACCCTTCAGTAACACTCCAATACTCACACCCTTTAGTAACAATGATACTCAAACCCTTCAGTAACACTCTGATACACCCTCAGTAACACTCCGATACTCACACCTTTCAGTAACACTCCGATACACCTTTCAGTAACACTCCGATGCTCACACCCTTCAGTAACACTGATACTCACACCCTTCAGTGACACTCACACCCTTTTGTAACACTCCGATACTCACACCCTTCAGTAACACTCCGATACTCTCACACCCTTCAGTAACAC
Organism: Somniosus microcephalus; assembly: GCF_052327205.1. NCBI lineage: Eukaryota > Metazoa > Chordata > Chondrichthyes > Squaliformes > Somniosidae > Somniosus > Somniosus microcephalus. Next base: position 79,684,889 of record NC_140999.1, on the reverse strand, counting down.
TCCGATACTCTCACCCTTCGGTAACACTCCGATGCTCACACCCTTCGGTAACACTCCGATACTCACACCCTTCAGTTACACTCCGATACTCACACCCTTCAGTAACATTGATACTCACACCCTTCAGTAACACTCCGATACTCACTTCCTTCAGTTGCACTCCGATACTCACACCCTTCAGTTACACTCACACCCTTTTGTAACACTCCGATACTCACACCTTTCAGTAACACTCCGATACTCACACCCTTCGGTAACACTCCGATACTCACACCCTTCGGTAACACTCCGATACTCACACCCTTCGGTAACACTCCGATACTCACACCCTTTGGTAACACACCGATACTCACACCCTTCAGTAGCATTCCGATACATCCTTCAGTTACACTCCGATACTAACACCCTTCAGTAACACTGATACAAACACCCTTCAGTAACACTGATACTCACACCCTTCAGCAACACTCCGATACTCACACCCTTCAGTAACACTCCGATACTCACACCCTTCAGTAACACTCCGATACTCACACCCTTCAGTAACACTCTGATACTTACACCCTTCAGTAACACTCCGATACTCACACCCTTCGGTAACACTCCGATACTCACACCCTTCGGTAACACTCCGATACTCACACCCTTCAGTAACACTCCGATACTCGCACCCTTCAGTAACATTCCGATACTCACACCCTTCAGTTACACTCCGATACTCACACCCTTCAATAACATTGATACTCACACCCTTCAGTAACACTCCGATACTCACACCCTTCAGTAACACTCCGATACTCACACCCTTCAGTGATACTCACACCCTTCGGTAACACTACGATACTCACACCCTTCAGTAACACTCCGATACTCACACCCTTCAGTAATACTCCGATACTCTCACACCATTCAGTAACACTCCGATACTCACACCCTTCAGTGATACTCACACCCTTCAGTAACACTGATACTCGCACCCTTCAGTAACACTCCGATACTCACACCCTTCGGTAACAGTCCGATACTCACACCCTTCAGTGACACTCACACCCTTTTGTAACACTCCGATACTCACACCCTTCAGTAACACTCCGATACTCTCACACCCTTCAGTAACACTCCGATACTCTCACCCTTCGGTAACACTCCGATGCTCACACCCTTCGGTAACACTCCGATACTCGCACCCTCAGTAACACTCCGATACTCACACCCTTCGGTAACACTCCGATACTGACACCCTACAGTAACACTCCGATACTCACACCCTTCAGTGACACTCACACCCTTTTGTAACACTACAATACTCACACCCTTCAGTAACAATGATACTCAAACCCTTCAGTAACACTCTGATACTCACACCCTCAGTAACACTCCGATACTCACACCCTTCAGTAACACACCGATACTCGCACCCTTCGGTAACACTCCGATACTCACACCCTTTGGTAACACACCGATACTCGCACCCTTCAGTGGCATTCCGATACATCCTTCAGTTACACTCCGATACTAACACCCTTCAGTAACACTGATACTCACACCCTTCTGTAACACTGATACACACACCCTTCAGTAACACTCCGATACTCACACCCTTCAGTAACACTCCGATACTCACACCCTTCGGTAACACTCCGATACTCACACCCTTTGGTAACACACCGATACTCACACCCTTTGGTAACACACCGATACTCACACCCTTCGGTAACACTCCGATACTCGCACCCTTTGGTAACACACCGATACTCGCACCCTTCAGTAGCATTCCGATACATCCTTCAGTTACACTCCGATACTAACACCCTTCAGTAACACTGATACTCACACCCTTCAGTAACACTCCGATACTCACACCCTTCAGTTACACTCCGATACTCACACCCGTCAGTAACACTGATACTCACACCTTCAGTAACACTCCGATACTCACACCCTTCAGTGACACTCACACCCTTTTGTAACACTACGACACTCACACCCTTCAGTGATACTCACACCCTTCAGTAACACTCCAATACTCACACCCTTTAGTAACAATGATACTCACACCCTTCAGTAACACTCCAATACTCACACCCTTTAGTAACAATGATACTCAAACCCTTCAGTAACACTCTGATACACCCTCAGTAACACTCCGATACTCACACCTTTCAGTAACACTCCGATACACCTTTCAGTAACACTCCGATGCTCACACCCTTCAGTAACACTGATACTCACACCCTTCAGTAACACTCTGATGCTCACGCCCTTCAGTAACAATCCGATACTCACACTTTTCAGTAACAATGATACTCAAATCCTACAGTAACACTCCGATACTCTCGCCCTTCAGTAACACTCCGATAGCCACACCCTCAGTAACACTCACGATACTCACACCCTTCAGTAACACTCCGATACTCACACCCTTCAGTAACACTCCGATACTCACACCCTTCGGTAACACTCCGATACTCTCACACTTCAGTATCACTCCGATACTCACACCCTTCAGTAACACTCCGATACTCACACCCTTCAATAACACTGATACTCACACCCTTCAGTAACACTCCGATACTCACACCCTTCAGTAACACTCCGATACTCACACCCTTCGGTTACACTCCGATACTCACACCCTTCAGTAACACTCCGATACTCTCACCCTTCAGTAACACTCCGATACTCACTTCCTTCTGTTGCACTCCGATACTCACTTCCTTCAGTTGCATTCCGATACACCCTTCAGTTGCACTCCGATACTCGCACCCTTCAGTAACAATGATACTCAAATCCTACAGTAACACTCCGATACTCTCACCCTTCAGTAACACTCCGATAGTCATACCCTTCGGTAACACTCCGATACTCACTCCCTTCAGTAACACTCCGATACTCACACCCTTCAGTAACACTGATACTCACACCCTTCAGTAACACTCCGGTACTCACTCCCTTCAGTAACACTCCGAGACTCACTTCCTTCATTTACACTCCGATACTCACACCCTTCAGTAACACTGATACTCACACCCTTCAGTAACACTCCGGTACTCACTCCCTTCAGTAACACTCCGATACTCACTTGCTTCAGTTGCACTCCGATACTCACACCCTTCAGTTACACTGCGATACTCACACCCTTCAGTAACACTCCGATAATCACACCCTTCAGTAACACTCCGAGACTCACTTCCTTCATTTACACTCCGATACTCACACCCTTCAGTAACAATGATACTCAAACCCTTCAGTAACACTCTGATACACCCTCAGTAACACTCCGATACTCATACCTTTCAGTAACACTCCGATACTCACACCCTTCAGTAACACTCCGATACTCACACCCTTTGGTAACACTCCGATACTCACACCCTTCGGTAACACTCCGACACTCACGCCCTTCGGTAACACTGATACTCACACCCTTCAGTAACACTGCGATACTCGCACTCTTCAGTAACATTCCGATACTCACACCCTTCAGTTACACTCCGATACTCACACCCTTCAGTAACATTGATACTCACACCCTTCAGTAACACTCCGATACTCACACCCTTCAGTAACACTCCCATACTCACTTCCTTCAGTTGCACTCCGATACTCACACCCTTCAGTTACACTCACACCCTTTTGTAACACTCCGATACTCACACCCTTCGGTAACACTCCGATACTCACACCCTTCAGTAGCATTCCGATACATCATTCAGTTACACTCCGATACTAACACCCTTCAGTAACACTGATACTAACACCCTTCAGTAACACTGATACTCACACCCTTCAGCAACACTCCGATACTCACACCCTTCAGCAACACTCCGATACTCACACCCTTCAGTAACACTCCGATACTCACACCCTTCAGCAACACTCCGATACTCACACCCTTCAGTAACACTCCGATACTCACACCCTTCAGTAACACTCCGATACTCACACCCTTCGGTAACACTCCGATACTCACACCCTTCGGTAACACTCCGATACTCACACCCTTCAGTAACACTCCGATACTCGCACCCTTCAGTAACACTCCGATACTCGCACCCTTCAGTAACATTCCGATACTCACACCCTTCAGTTACACTCCGATACTCACACCCTTCAATAACATTGATACTCACACCCTTCAGTAACACTCCGATACTCACACCCTTCAGTAACACTCCGATACTCACACCCTTCAGTAACACTCCGATACTCACACCCTTCAGTGATACTCACACCCTTCGGTAACACTACGATACTCACACCCTTCAGTAACACTCCGATACTCACACCCTTCAGTAATACTCCGATACTCTCACACCATTCAGGAACACTCCGATACTCACACCCTTCAGTGATACTCACACCCTTCAGTAACACTGATACTCGCACCCTTCAGTAACACTCCGATACTCACACCCTTCGGTAACAGTCCGATACTCACACCCTTCAGTGACACTCACACCCTTTTGTAACACTCCGATACTCACACCCTTCAGTAACACTCCGATACTCTCACACCCTTCAGTAACACTCCGATACTCTCACCCTTCGGTAACACTCCGATACTCACACCCTTCAGTTACACTCACACCCTTTTGTAACACTCCGATACTCACACCTTTCAGTAACACTCCGATACTCACACCCTTCAGTAACACTCCGATACTCACACCCTTCGGTAACACTCCGATACTCACACCCTTCGGTAACACTCCGATACTCACACCCTTTGGTAACACACCGATACTCACACCCTTCAGTAGCATTCCGATACATCCTTCAGTTACACTCCGATACTAACACCCTTCAGTAACACTGATACTAACACCCTTCAGTAACACTGATACTCACACCCTTCAGTAACACTCCGATACTCACACCCTTCGGTAACACTCCGATACTCACACCCTTCGGTAACACTCCGATCCTCACACCCTTCAGTAACATTCCGATACTCACACCCTTCAGTTACACTCCGATACTCACACCCTTCAATAACATTGATACTCACACCCTTCAGTAACACTCCGATACTCACACCCTTCAGTAACACTCCGATACTCACACCCTTCAGTAACACTCCGATACTCACACCCTTCAGTGATACTCACACCCTTCGGTAACACTACGATACTCACACCCTTCAGTAACACTCCGATACTCACACCCTTCAGTAATACTCCGATACTCACACCATTCAGTAACACTCCGATACTCACACCCTTCAGTGAAACTCACACCCTTCAGTAACACTGATACTCGCACCCTTCAGTAACACTCCGATACTCACACCCTTCGGTAACAGTCCGATACTCACACCCTTCAGTGACACTCACACCCTTTTGTAACACTCCGATACTCACACCCTTCAGTAACACTCCGATACTCTCACACCCTTCAGTAACACTCCGATACTCTCACCCTTCGGTAACACTCCGATGCTCACACCCTTCGGTAACACTCCGATACTCGCACCCTCAGTAACACTCCGATACTCACACCCTTCGGTAACACTCCGATACTGACACCCTACAGTAACACTCCGATACTCACACCCTTCAGTGACACTCACACCCTTTTGTAACACTACAATACTCACACCCTTCAGTAACAATGATACTCAAACCCTTCAGTAACACTCTGATACTCACACCCTCAGTAACACTCCGATACTCACACCCTTCAGTAACACACCGATACTCGCACCCTTCGGTAACACTCCGATACTCACACCCTTTGGTAACACACCGATACTCGCACCCTTCAGTGGCATTCCGATACATCCTTCAGTTACACTCCGATACTAACACCCTTCAGTAACACTGATACTCACACCCTTCTGTAACACTGATACACACACCCTTCAGTAACACTCCGATACTCACATCCTTCGGTAACACACCGATACTCACACCCTTTGGTAACACACCGATACTCACACCCTTTGGTAACACACCGATACTCACACCCTTCGGTAACACTCCGATACTCGCACCCTTTGGTAACACACCGATACTCGCACCCTTCAGTAGCATTCCGATACATCCTTCAGTTACACTCCGATACTAACACCCTTCAGTAACACTGATACTCACACCCTTCAGTAACACTCCGATACTCACACCCTCAGTCACACTCCGAAAGTCACACCCCTCAGTAACACTCCGATACTCGCACCCTTCAGTTAAATTCCGATACTCGCACCCTTCAGTATCAGTCCGATACACTCACCCTTCAGTAACACTCCGATAGTCACACCCTCAGTAACACTCCGATACTCACATTCTTCAGTAACACTCCGATACTCTCACCCTTCAGTAACACTCCGATACTCACTTCCTTCAGTTGCACTCCGATACACCCTTCAGTTACACTCCGATACTCACACCCTTCAGTAACAAAGATACTCAAACCCTTCAGTAACACTCCGATACTCACACCCTCAGTAACACTCCGATACTCACACCCTTCAGTAACACTCCGATACTCACACCCTTCAGTAACAATGATACTCAAATCCTACAGTAACACTCCGATACTCTCACCCTTCAGTAACACTCCGATTGTCACACCCTCAGTCACACTCCGATACTCACACCCCTCAGTAACACTCCGATACTCGCACCTTTCAGTAACAATGATACTCACACCTTCAGTAACACTCCGATACTCACACCCTTCAGTAACAATGATACTCAAATCCTACAGTAACACTCCGATACTCTCACCCTTCAGTAACACTCCGATTCTCACACCCTCAGTCACACTCCGATACTCACACCCCTCAGTAACACTCCGATACTCGCACCTTTCAGTAACAATGATACTCACACCTTCAGTAACACTCCGATACTCACACCCTTCAGTGACACTCGCACCCTTTTGTAACACTACGATACTCACACCCTTCAGTGATACTCACACCCTTCAGTAACACTCCAATACTCACACCCTTTAGTAACAATGATACTCAAACCCTTCAGTAACACTCTGATACACCCTCAGTAACACTCCGATACTCACACCTTTCAGTAACACTCCGATACTCACACCCTTCAGTAACACTCCGATACTCACACCCTCAGTAACACTCCGATACTCACACCCTTCAGTAACACTCCGATACTCTCACCCTTCAGTGATACTCACACCCTTCGGTAACAGTCCGATACTCACACCCTTCAGTGACACTCACACCCTTTTGTAACACTCCGATACTCACACCCTTCAGTAACACTTCGATACTCTCACACCCTTCAGTAACACTCCGATACTCTCACCCTTCGGTAACACTCCGATGCTCACACCCTTCGGTAACACTCCGATACTCACACCCTTCAGTTACACTCCGATACTCACACCCTTCAGTAACATTGATACTCACACCCTTCAGTAACACTCCGATACTCACACCCTTCAGTAACACTCCGATACTCACTTCCTTCAGTTGCACTCCGATACTCACACCCTTCAGTTACACTCACACCCTTTTGTAACACTCCGATACTCACACCTTTCAGTAACACTCCGATACTCACACCCTTCAGTAACACTCCGATACTCACACCCTTCGGTAACACTCCGATACTCACACCCTTCGGTAACACTCCGATACTCACACCCTTTGGTAACACACCGATACTCACACCCTTCAGTAGCATTCCGATACATCCTTCAGTTACACTCCGATACTAACACCCTTCAGTAACACTGATACTAACACCCTTCAGTAACACTGATACTCACACCCTTCAGCAACACTCCGATACTCACACCCTTCAGTAACACTCCGATACTCACACCCTTCAGTAACACTCCGATACTCACACCCTTCAGTAACACTCCGATACTCACACCCTTCAGTTACACTCCGATACTCACACCCTTCGGTAACACTCCGATACTCACACCCTTCGGTAACACTCCGATACTCACACCCTTCAGTAACATTCCGATACTCGCACCCTTCAGTAACATTCCGATACTCACACCCTTCAGTTACACTCCGATACTCACACCCTTCAATAACATTGATACTCACACCCTTCAGTAACACTCCGATACTCACACCCTTCAGTAACACTCCGATACTCACAACCTTCAGTAATACTCCGATACTCTCACACCATTCAGTAACACTCCGATACTCACACCCTTCAGTGATACTCACACCCTTCAGTAACACTGATACTCGCACCCTTCAGTAACACTCCGATACTCACACCCTTCGGTAACAGTCCGATACTCACACCCTTCAGTGACACTCACACCCTTTTGTAACACTCCGATACTCACACCCTTCAGTAACACTCCGATACTCTCACACCCTTCAGTAACACTCCGATACTCTCACCCTTCGGTAACACTCCGATACTCACACCCTTCAGTTACACTCACACCCTTTTGTAACACTCCGATACTCACACCCTTCGGTAACACTCCGATACTCACACCCTTTGGTAACACACCGATACTCACACCCTTCAGTAGCATTCCGATACATCCTTCAGTTACACTCCGATACTAACACCCTTCAGTAACACTGATACTAACACCCTTCAGTAACACTGATACTCACACCCTTCAGTAACACTCCGATACTCACACCCTTCGGTAACACTCCGATACTCACACCCTTCGGTAACACTCCGATCCTCACACCCTTCAGTAACACTCCGATACTCGCACCCTTCAGTAACATTCCGATACTCACACCCTTCAGTTACACTCCGATACTCACACCCTTCAATAACATTGATACTCACACCCTTCAGTAACATTCCGATACTCACACCCTTCAGTAACACTCCGATACTCACACCCTTCAGTAACACTCCGATACTCACACCCTTCAGTGATACTCACACCCTTCGGTAACACTACGATACTCACACCCTTCAGTAACACTCCGATACTCACACCCTTCAGTAACACTCCGATACTCACACCCTTCAGTAACAATGATACTCAAATCCTACAGTAACACTCCGATACTCTCACCCTTCAGTAACACTCCGATAGTCACACCCTCAGTAACACTCCGATACACCCTTCAGTAACACTGCGATACTCAAACCCTTCGGTAACACTCCGATACTCTCTTCCTTCAGTTGCGCTCCGATACTCACACCCTTAAGTTACACTCCGATACTCAAACCCTTCAGTAACACTCTGATACTCACACCCTTCAGTAACACTCCGATACTCACTTCCTTCAGTTGCACTCCGATACTCACACCCTTCAGTAACAATGATACTCAAATCCTACAGTAACACTCCGATACTCTCACCCTTCAGTAACACTCCGATTGTCACACCCTCAGTCACACTCCGATACTCACACTCCTCAGTAACACTCCGATACTCGCACCCTTCAGTAACATTCCGATACTCGCACCCTTCAGTAACAATGATACTCACACCCTTCAGTGATACTCACACCCTTCAGTAACACTCCGATACTCACACCCTTCAGTAACACTCCGATACTCACACCTTTCGGTAACACTCCGATACTCGCACCCTTCGGTAACACTCCGATACTCACACCCTTCAGCTACACTCCGATACTCACACCCTTCAGTAACACTGATAGTCACACCTTCAGTAACACTCCGATAGTCACACCCTCAGTAACACTCCGATACATCCTTCAGTAACACTGATACTCACACCCTTCAGTAACACTCCGATACTCACTTCCTTCAGTTGCACTCCGATACTCACACCCTTCAGTTACACTCCGATACTCACACCCTTCAGTAACAATGATACTCAAACCCTTCAGTAACACTCTGATACTCACACCCTCAGTAACACTCCGATACTCACACCCTTCAGTAACACACCGATACTCGCACCCTTCGGTAACACTCCGATACTCACACCCTTTGGTAACACACCGATACTCGCACCCTTCAGTGGCATTCCGATACATCCTTCAGTTACACTCCGATACTAACACCCTTCAGTAACACTGATACTCACACCCTTCTGTAACACTGATACACACACCCTTCAGTAACACTCCGATACTCACACCCTTCAGTAACACTCCGATACTCACACCCTTCGGTAACACTCCGATACTCACACCCTTTGGTAACACACCGATACTCACACCCTTTGGTAACACACCGATACTCACACCCTTCGGTAACACTCCGATACTCGCACCCTTTGGTAACACACCGATACTCGCACCCTTCAGTAGCATTCCGATACATCCTTCAGTTACACTCTGATACTAACACCCTTCAGTAACACTGATACTCACACCCTTCAGTAACACTCCGATACTCACACCCTTCAGTTACACTCCGATACTCACACCCTTCAGTAACACTGATACTCACACCTTCAGTAACACTCCGATACTCACACCCTTCAGTGACACTCACACCCTTTTGTAACACTACGACACTCACACCCTTCAGTGATACTCACACCCTTCAGTAACACTCCAATACTCACACCCTTTAGTAACAATGATACTCACACCCTTCAGTAACACTCCAATACTCACACCCTTTAGTAACAATAATACTCAAACCCTTCAGTAACACTCTGATACACCCTCAGTAACACTCCGATACTCACACCTTTCAGTAACACTCCGATACACCTTTCAGTAACACTCCGATGCTCACACCCTTCAGTAACACTGATACTCACACCCTTCAGTGACACTCACACCCTTTTGTAACACTCCGATACTCACACCCTTCAGTAACACTCCGATACTCTCACACCCTTCAGTAACACTCCGATACTCTCACCCTTCGGTAACACTCCGATGCTCACACCCTTCGGTAACACTCCGATACTCACACCCTTCAGTTACACTCCGATACTCACACCCTTCAGTAACATTGATACTCACACCCTTCAGTAACACTCCGATACTCACTTCCTTCAGTTGCACTCCGATACTCACACCCTTCAGTTACACTCACACCCTTCGGTAACACTCCGATACTCACACCTTTCAGTAACACTCCGATACTCACACCCTTCGGTAACACTCCGATACTCACACCCTTCGGTAACACTCCGATACTCACACCCTTCGGTAACACTCCGATACTCACACCCTTTGGTAACACACCGATACTCACACCCTTCAGTAGCATTCCGATACATCCTTCAGTTACACTCCGATACTAACACCCTTCAGTAACACTGATACAAACACCCTTCAGTAACACTGATACTCACACCCTTCAGCAACACTCCGATACTCACACCCTTCAGTAACACTCCGATACTCACACCCTTCAGTAACACTCCGATACTCGCACCCTTCAGTAACATTCCGATACTCACACCCTTCAGTTACACTCCGATACTCACACCCTTCAATAACATTGATACTCACACCCTTCAGTAACACTCCGATACTCACACCCTTCAGTAACACTCCGATACTCACACCCTTCAGTAACACTCCGATACTCACAACCTTCAGTGATACTCACACCATTCAGTAACACTCCGATGCTCACACCCTTCAGTGATACTCACACCCTTCAGTAACACTGATACTCGCACCCTTCAGTAACACTCCGATACTCACACCCTTCGGTAACAGTCCGATACTCACACCCTTCAGTGACACTCACACCCTTTTGTAACACTCCGATACTCACACCCTTCAGTAACACTCCGATACTCTCACACCCTTCAGTAACACTCCGATACTCTCACCCTTCGGTAACACTCCGATGCTCACACCCTTCGGTAACACTCCGATACTCGCACCCTCAGTAACACTCCGATACTCACACCCTTCGGTAACACTCCGATACTGACACCCTACAGTAACACTCCGATACTCACACCCTTCAGTGACACTCACACCCTTTTGTAACACTACAATACTCACACCCTTCAGTAACAATGATACTCAAACCCTTCAGTAACACTCTGATACTCACACCCTCAGTAACACTCCGATACTCACACCCTTCAGTAACACACCGATACTCGCACCCTTCGGTAACACTCCGATACTCACACCCTTTGGTAACACACCGATACTCGCACCCTTCAGTGGCATTCCGATACATCCTTCAGTTACACTCCGATACTAACACCCTTCAGTAACACTGATACTCACACCCTTCTGTAACACTGATACACACACCCTTCAGTAACACTCCGATACTCACACCCTTCAGTAACACTCCGATACTCACACCCTTCGGTAACACTCCGATACTCACACCCTTTGGTAACACACCGATACTCACACCCTTTGGTAACACACCGATACTCACACCCTTCGGTAACACTCCGATACTCGCACCCTTTGGTAACACACCGATACTCGCACCCTTCAGTAGCATTCCGATACATCCTTCAGTTACACTCCGATACTAACACCCTTCAGTAACACTGATACTCACACCCTTCAGTAACACTCCGATACTCACACCCTTCAGTTACACTCCGATACTCACACCCTTCAGTAACACTGATACTCACACCTTCAGTAACACTCCGATACTCACACCCTTCAGTGACACTCACACCCTTTTGTAACACTACGACACTCACACCCTTCAGTGATACTCACACCCTTCAGTAACACTCCAATACTCACACCCTTTAGTAACAATGATACTCACACCCTTCAGTAACACTCCAATACTCACACCCTTTAGTAACAATGATACTCAAACCCTTCAGTAACACTCTGATACACCCTCAGTAACACTCCGATACTCACACCTTTCAGTAACACTCCGATACACCTTTCAGTAACACTCCGATGCTCACACCCTTCAGTAACACTCCGATAGCCACACCCTCAGTAACACTCACGATACTCACACCCTTCAGTAACACTCCGATACTCACACCCTTCAGTAACACTCCGATACTCACACCCTTCGGTAACACTCCGATACTCACACCCTTCGGTAACACTCCGATACTCTCACACTTCAGTATCACTCCGATACTCACACCCTTCAGTAACACTCCGATACTCACACCCTTCAATAACACTGATACTCACACCCTTCAGTAACACTCCGATACTCACACCCTTCAGTAACACTCCGATACTCACACCCTTCGGTTACACTCCGATACTCACACCCTTCAGTAACACTCCGATACTCTCACCCTTCAGTAACACTCCGATACTCACTTCCTTCTGTTGCACTCCGATACTCACTTCCTTCAGTTGCATTCAGATACACCCTTCAGTTGCACTCCGATACTCGCACCCTTCAGTAACAATGATACTCAAATCCTACAGTAACACTCCGATACTCTCACCCTTCAGTAACACTCCGATAGTCATACCCTTCGGTAACACTCCGATACTCACTCCCTTCAGTAACACTCCGATACTCACACCCTTCAGTAACACTGATACTCACACCCTTCAGTAACACTCCGGTACTCACTCCCTTCAGTAACACTCCGATACTCACTTGCTTCAGTTGCACTCCGATACTCACACCCTTCAGTTACACTGCGATACTCACACCCTTCAGTAACACTCCGATAATCACACCCTTCAGTAACACTCCGATACTCACTTCCTTCATTCACACTCCGATACTCACACCCTTCAGTAACAATGATACTCAAACCCTTCAGTAACACTCTGATACACCCTCAGTAACACTCCGATACTCATACCTTTCAGTAACACTCCGATACTCACACCCTTCAGTAACACTCCGATACTCACACCCTTTGGTAACACTCCGATACTCACACCCTTCGGTAACACTCCGACACTCACGCCCTTCGGTAACACTCCGATACTCACACCCTTCGGTAACACTGATACTCACACCCTTCAGTAACACTGCGATACTCGCACTCTTCAGTAACATTCCGATACTCACACCCTTCAGTTACACTCCGATACTCACACCCTTCAGTAACATTGATACTCACACCCTTCAGTAACACTCCGATACTCACACCCTTCAGTAACACTCCCATACTCACTTCCTTCAGTTGCACTCCGATACTCACACCCTTCAGTTACACTCACACCCTTTTGTAACACTCCGATACTCACACCCTTCGGTAACACTCCGATACTCACACCCTTCAGTAGCATTCCGATACATCATTCAGTTACACTCCGATACTAACACCCTTCAGTAACACTGATACTAACACCCTTCAGTAACACTGATACTCACACCCTTCAGCAACACTCCGATACTCACACCCTTCAGTAACACTCCCGATACTCACACCCTTCAGCAACACTCCGATACTCACACCCTTCAGTAACACTCCGATACTCACACCCTTCAGTAACACTCCGATACTCACACCCTTCGGTAACACTCCGATACTCACACCCTTCGGTAACACTCCGATACTCACACCCTTCGGTAACACTCCGATACTCACACCCTTCGGTAACACTCCGATACTCGCACCCTTCAGTAACACTCCGATACTCGCACCCTTCAGTAACATTCCGATACTCACACCCTTCAGTTACACTCCGATACTCACACCCTTCAATAACATTGATACTCACACCCTTCAGTAACACTCCGATACTCACACCCTTCAGTAACACTCCGATACTCACACCCTTCAGTAACACTCCGATACTCACACCCTTCAGTGATACTCACACCCTTCGGTAACACTACGATACTCACACCCTTCAGTAACACTCCGATACTCACACCCTTCAGTAATACTCCGATACTCTCACACCATTCAGTAACACTCCGATACTCACACCCTTCAGTGATACTCACACCCTTCAGTAACACTGATACTCGCACCCTTCAGTAACACTCCGATACTCACACCCTTCGGTAACAGTCCGATACTCACACCCTTCAGTGACACTCACACCCTTTTGTAACACTCCGATACTCACACCCTTCAGTAACACTCCGATACTCTCACACCCTTCAGTAACACTCCGATACTCTCACCCTTCGGTAACACTCCGATACTCACACCCTTCAGTTACACTCACACCCTTTTGTAACACTCCGATACTCACACCTTTCAGTAACACTCCGATACTCACACCCTTCAGTAACACTCCGATACTCACACCCTTCGGTAACACTCCGATACTCACACCCTTCGGTAACACTCCGATACTCACACCCTTTGGTAACACACCGATACTCACACCCTTCAGTAGCATTCCGATACATCCTTCAGTTACACTCCGATACTAACACCCTTCAGTAACACTGATACTAACACCCTTCAGTAACACTGATACTCACACCCTTCAGTAACACTCCGATACTCACACCCTTCGGTAACACTCCGATACTCACACCCTTCGGTAACACTCCGATCCTCATACCCTTCAGTAACACTCCGATACTCGCACCCTTCAGTAACATTCCGATACTCACACCCTTCAGTTACACTCCGATACTCACACCCTTCAATAACATTGATACTCACACCCTTCAGTAACACTCCGATACTCACACCCTTCAGTAACACTCCGATACTCACACCCTTCAGTAACACTCCGATACTCACACCCTTCAGTGATACTCACACCCTTCGGTAACACTACGATACTCACACCCTTCAGTAACACTCCGATACTCACACCCTTCAGTAATACTCCGATACTCACACCATTCAGTAACACTCCGATACTCACACCCTTCAGTGATACTCACACCCTTCAGTAACACTGATACTCGCACCCTTCAGTAACACTCCGATACTCACACCCTTCGGTAACAGTCCGATACTCACACCCTTCAGTGACACTCACACCCTTTTGTAACACTCCGATACTCACACCCTTCAGTAACACTCCGATACTCTCACACCCTTCAGTAACACTCCGATACTCTCACCCTTCGGTAACACTCCGATGCTCACACCCTTCGGTAAAACTCCGATACTCGCACCCTCAGTAACACTCCGATACTCACACCCTTCGGTAACACTCCGATACTGACACCCTACAGTAACACTCCGATACTCCCACCCTTCAGTGACACTCACACCCTTTTGTAACACTACAATACTCACACCCTTCAGTAACAATGATACTCAAACCCTTCAGTAACACTCTGATACTCACACCCTCAGTAACACTCCGATACTCACACCCTTCAGTAACACACCGATACTCGCACCCTTCGGTAACACTCCGATACTCACACCCTTTGGTAACACACCGATACTCGCACCCTTCAGTGGCATTCCGATACATCCTTCAGTTACACTCCGATACTAACACCCTTCAGTAACACTGATACTCACACCCTTCTGTAACACTGATACACACACCCTTCAGTAACACTCCGATACTCACACCCTTCAGTAACACTCCGATACTCACACCCTTCGGTAACACACCGATACTCACACCCTTTGGTAACACACCGATACTCACACCCTTTGGTAACACACCGATACTCACACCCTTCGGTAACACTCCGATACTCGCACCCTTTGGTAACACACCGATACTTGCACCCTTCAGTAGCATTCCGATACATCCTTCAGTTACACTCCGATACTAACACCCTTCAGTAACACTGATACTCACACCCTTCAGTAACACTCCGATACTCACACCCTCAGTCACACTCCGAAAGTCACACCCCTCAGTAACACTCCGATACTCGCACCCTTCAGTTAAATTCCGATACTCGCACCCTTCAGTATCAGTCCGATACACTCACCCTTCAGTAACACTCCGATAGTCACACCCTCAGTAACACTCCGATACTCACATTCTTCAGTAACACTCCGATACTCTCACCCTTCAGTAACACTCCGATACTCACTTCCTTCAGTTGCACTCCGATACACCCTTCAGTTACACTCCGATACTCACACCCTTCAGTAACAAAGATACTCAAACCCTTCAGTAACACTCCGATACTCACACCCTCAGTAACACTCCGATACTCACACCCTTCAGTAACACTCCGATACTCACACCCTTCAGTAACAATGATACTCAAATCCTACAGTAACACTCCGATACTCTCACCCTTCAGTAACACTCCGATTGTCACACCCTCAGTCACACTCCGATACTCACACCCCTCAGTAACACTCCGATACTCGCACCTTTCAGTAACAATGATACTCACACCTTCAGTAACACTCCGATACTCACCCTTCAGTAACAATGATACTCAAATCCTACAGTAACACTCCGATACTCTCACCCTTCAGTAACACTCCGATTCTCACACCCTCAGTCACACTCCGATACTCACACCCCTCAGTAACACTCCGATACTCGCACCTTTCAGTAACAATGATACTCACACCTTCAGTAACACTCCGATACTCACACCCTTCAGTGACACTCGCACCCTTTTGTAACACTACGATACTCACACCCTTCAGTGATACTCACACCCTTCAGTAACACTCCAATACTCACACCCTTTAGTAACAATGATACTCAAACCCTTCAGTAACACTCTGATACACCCTCAGTAACACTCCGATACTCACACCTTTCAGTAACACTCCGATACTCACACCCTTCAGTAACACTCCGATACTCACACCCTCAGTAACACTCCGATACTCACACCCTTCAGTAACACTCCGATACTCTCACCCTTCAGTGATACTCACACCCTTCGGTAACAGTCCGATACTCACACCCTTCAGTGACACTCACACCCTTTTGTAACACTCCGATACTCACACCCTTCAGTAACACTTCGATACTCTCACACCCTTCAGTAACACTCCGATACTCTCACCCTTCGGTAACACTCCGATGCTCACACCCTTCGGTAACACTCCGATACTCACACCCTTCAGTTACACTCCGATACTCACACCCTTCAGTAACATTGATACTCACACCCTTCAGTAACACTCCGATACTCACACCCTTCAGTAACACTCCGATACTCACTTCCTTCAGTTGCACTCCGATACTCACACCCTTCAGTTACACTCACACCCTTTTGTAACACTCCGATACTCACACCTTTCAGTAACACTCCGATACTCACACCCTTCAGTAACACTCCGATACTCACACCCTTCGGTAACACTCCGATACTCACACCCTTCGGTAACACTCCGATACTCACACCCTTTGGTAACACACCGATACTCACACCCTTCAGTAGCATTCCGATACATCCTTCAGTTACACTCCGATACTAACACCCTTCAGTAACACTGATACTAACACCCTTCAGTAACACTGATACTCACACCCTTCAGCAACACTCCGATACTCACACCCTTCAGTAACACTCCGATACTCACACCCTTCAGTAACACTCCGATACTCACACCCTTCAGTAACACTCCGATACTTACACCCTTCAGTAACACTCCGATACTCACACCCTTCGGTAACACTCCGATACTCACACCCTTCGGTAACACTCCGATACTCACACCCTTCAGTAACATTCCGATACTCGCACCCTTCAGTAACATTCCGATACTCACACCCTTCAGTTACACTCCGATACTCACACCCTTCAATAACATTGATACTCACACCCTTCAGTAACACTCCGATACTCACACCCTTCAGTAACACTCCGATACTCACAACCTTCAGTAATACTCCGATACTCTCACACCATTCAGTAACACTCCGATACTCACACCCTTCAGTGATACTCACACCCTTCAGTAACACTGATACTCGCACCCTTCAGTAACACTCCGATACTCACACCCTTCGGTAACAGTCCGATACTCACACCCTTCAGTGACACTCACACCCTTTTGTAACACTCCGATACTCACACCCTTCAGTAACACTCCGATACTCTCACACCCTTCAGTAACACTCCGATACTCACACCCTTCGGTAACACTCCGATACTCACACCCTTCAGTTACACTCACACCCTTTTGTAACACTCCGATACTCACACCTTTCAGTAACACTCCGATACTCACACCCTTCAGTAACACTCCGATACTCACACCCTTCGGTAACACTCCGATACTCACACCCTTCGGTAACACTCCGATACTCACACCCTTTGGTAACACACCGATACTCACACCCTTCAGTAGCATTCCGATACATCCTTCAGTTACACTCCGATACTAACACCCTTCAGTAACACTGATACTAACACCCTTCAGTAACACTGATACTCACACCCTTCAGTAACACTCCGATACTCACACCCTTCGGTAACACTCCGATACTCACACCCTTCGGTAACACTCCGATCCTCACACCCTTCGGTAACACTCCGATACTCGCACCCTTCAGTAACATTCCGATACTCACACCCTTCAGTTACACTCCGATACTCACACCCTTCAATAACATTGATACTCACACCCTTCAGTAACATTCCGATACTCACACCCTTCAGTAACACTCCGATACTCACACCCTTCAGTAACACTCCGATACTCACACCCTTCAGTGATACTCACACCCTTCGGTAACACTACGATACTCACACCCTTCAGTAACACTCCGATACTCACACCCTTCAGTAATACTCCGATACTCTCACACCATTCAGTAACACTCCGATACTCACACCCTTCAGTGATACTCACACCCTTCAGTAACACTGATACTCGCACCCTTCAGTAACACTCCGATACTCACACCCTTCGGTAACAGTCCGATACTCACACCCTTCAGTGACACTCACACCCTTTTGTAACACTCCGATACTCACACCCTTCAGTAACACTCCGATACTCTCACACCCTTCAGTAACACTCCGATACTCTCACCCTTCGGTAACACTCCGATGCTCACACCCTTCGGTAACACTCCGATACTCGCACCCTCAGTAACTCTCCGATACTCACACCCTTCGGTAACACTCCGATACTGACACCCTACAGTAACACTCCGATACTCACACCCTTCAGTGACACTCACACCCTTTTGTAACACTACAATACTCACACCCTTCAGTAACAATGATACTCAAACCCTTCAGTAACACTCTGATACTCACCCTCAGTAACACTCCGATACTCACACCCTTCAGTAACACACCGATACTCGCACCCTTCGGTAACACTCCGATACTCACACCCTTTGGTAACACACCGATACTCGCACCCTTCAGTGGCATTCCGATACATCCTTCAGTTACACTCCGATACTAACACCCTTCAGTAACACTGATACTCACACCCTTCTGTAACACTGATACACACACCCTTCAGTAACACTCCGATACTCACACCCTTCAGTAACACTCCGATACTCACACCCTTCGGTAACACACCGATACTCACACCCTTTGGTAACACACCGATACTCACACCCTTTGGTAACACACCGATACTCACACCCTTCGGTAACACTCCGATACTCGCACCTTTTGGTAACACACCGATACTCGCACCCTTCAGTAGCATTCCGATACATCCTTCAGTTACACTCCGATACTAACACCCTTCAGTAACACTGATACTCACACCCTTCAGTAACACTCCGATACTCACACCCTTCAATTACACTCCGATACTCACACCCTTCAGTAACACTGATACTCACACCTTCAGTAACACTCCGATACTCACACCCTTCAGTGACACTCACACCC
>NC_140999.1:79571547-79663861 GCF_052327205.1 Somniosus microcephalus | reverse complement strand
CCTCAACTGCCTTCTGAGGTAGAGAATTCCACAGGTTCACCACTCTCTGGGTGAAGAAATTCCTCCTCATCTCAGTCCTAAATGGCTTACCCCTTATCCTTAGACTGTGACCCCTGGTTCTGGACTCCCCCACCATCGGGAACATCCTTCCTGCATCTAGTCTGTCTAGTCCTGTTAGAATTTTATAAGTTTCAATGAGATCCCCTCTCATTCTTCTAAACTCTAGCGAATATAAGCCTAATCGACTCAATGTCTCTTCATACGTCATTCCTGCCATCCCAGGTATCAGTCTGGTGAGTCTTCGCTGCACTCCCTCCATGGCAAGAACATCCATCCTCAGATAAGGTGACTAAAACTGCACACAATACTCAAGGTGTGGTCTCACCAAGGCCCTGTACAACTGCAGCAAGACATCCTTGCTCCTGTACTCAAATCCTTTCGCTATGAAGGCCAACATACCATTTGCCTTCTTAACCTCCTGCTGCACCTGCATGCTTACCTTCAGCAACTGGTGCACAAGGACACCCAGGTCTCGTTGCACTTCCCCTTTTCCCAATCTATTGCCGTTCAGATAATAATCTGTCTTCCTGTTTTTGCCACCGAAGTGGATAACCTCGCATTTATCCACATTATACTGCATCTGCCCAATCACCCAACCTGTCCAAATCATACTGGAGTTTCTCTCCTCACAGCACACACGTCCACCCAGCTTTGTGTCATCTGCAAACTTGGAGATATTACATCTAGTTCCCTCAACTAGATCATTAATATATATTGTGAATAGCTGGAGTCCTAGCAACGATCCCTGCGGTACCCCACTAGTCACTGCCTGCCACTCGGAAAAAGACCCGTTTATTCCTACTCTTTGCTTCCTGTCTACCAACCAGTTCTCTATCCAAGTCAGTACCATACCCCCAATCCCATGTGCCTTAACTTTGCACGCCAATGTCTTATGCGGAACCTTATCGAAAGCCTTCTGAAAGTCCAAATACACCACATCCACTGGTTCTCCCTTATCTATTCTACCAGTTACATCCTCAAAAAATTCCAATAGATTAGTCAAGCATGATCTACCTTTTGTAAATCCATATTGACTTTGTCCGATCCTGTCACTGTTTTCCAAGTGCTCTGCTATTACATCTTTTATAATGGACTCTAGCATTTTCCCCACTGCCGATGTCAGGCTTACCGGTCTATAAATCCCCGTTTTCTCTCTACCACCATTTTTAAATAGTGGGGTTACATTAACTACCCGCCAATCCATGGGAACTATTCCAGAGTCTACAGAATTTTGGAAGATGACCAGCAATGCATCTACTATTTCTAGGGCCACTTCCTTAAGTACCCTAGGATGTAGATTATCAGGCCCTGGGGATTTATCGGCCTTCAATCCCGTCAATTTCCCTCACACCATTTCCCTACAAATACTGATT
Organism: Somniosus microcephalus; assembly: GCF_052327205.1. Lineage (NCBI taxonomy): Eukaryota > Metazoa > Chordata > Chondrichthyes > Squaliformes > Somniosidae > Somniosus > Somniosus microcephalus. Next base: position 79,662,428 of record NC_140999.1, on the reverse strand, counting down.
TCATTCAATTCCTCCTTCTCATTAGATCCTATGTTCCCCGAAATCACTGGAAGGTTATTTGTGTCCTCCTTTGTGAAGACAGAACCAAAATATGTATTTAGTTGGTCAGCCATTTCTTTGTTCCCCATTATAAATCCCCCTGATTCTGACTGCAAGGGACCTACGCTTGACTTCACCAGTCTTTTTGTCTTCACATAGCTATAGAAGCTTTTACAGTCAGTTTTTATGTTCCCTGCAAGCTTACTCTCATACTCTATTTTCCCCCTCTTAATTAATCCCTTTGTCCTCCTTTGCTGAATCCTAAACTGCTCCCAATCCTCAGTTTCTGGCCAATTTATATGTCCTCTCCTTGGATCTTATGCTATCCCTAATTTCCCTTGTTAGCCATAGTTGAGTCACCTTTTTTGTGGCTGATCTTCAACAACAACTCCACTCTCCTGCCCGATCTCCACATCTTTTGATTCCACTATCTGTCTCAGCCTTGAATATACTCAAAAACACTCCAGCCAGGGGAACCACCCTCTCAGCATCTACCCTGTCAATCCCCCTTAGAGTTTTATATGTTTCAATGAGATCTCATTTTTCTAAAGTCCAGGGAGTATAGGCCCAATCTACACAATCTCTCATCATAGGACAGCCCTCAGAGAGAGGTGTGGGGGTGGGGTGGGGAGAGGTGTGGGGGTGGGGTGGGGTAGAGAGAGGGGGGGCTAGAGAGAGGGAGGGGGCTAGAGAGAGGGAGGGGGTAGAGAGAGGGAGGGGGGTAGAGAGAGGAAGGGGGGTAATGAGGGGGTGGGTAGAGAGAGGGGGGTGGGGGCTAGAGAGAGAGGGGGGTGGGGCTAGAGAGAGAGGGGGTGGGGGCTAGAGAGAGAGGGGGAGGGGGCTAGAGAGAGAGGGGGTGGGGCTAGAGAGAGAGGGGGTGGGGGCTAGAGAGAGGGGGTGGGGTGTAGAGAGGGGGTGGGGAGAGAGAGGGGGGGTAGGGAGAGGGAGGGTGGGTAGAGAGAGGGTGGGGTGAGGTGGGGAGAGAGAGGGGGTGGGGAGAGGGAGGGTGGGTAGAGAGAGGGTGGGGTGGGGAGAGAGGGAGGGGGTGGGGAGAGGGAGAGGGGTAGAGAGATGGTGGGATGGAGTGGGGAGAGAGGGAGGGGGTGGGGAGAGAGGGCGGGGGTAGAGAGAGAGTGGGGAGAGAGGTGTGGGGTGGGGAGGGGGTGGGTGGGGAGAGAGGGGTGGGGTGGGGAGAGAGGGGGTGGGGTGGGGGGAGAGGGGGTTGGGGAGAGGGGGTGAGGTGGGGGAGAGGGGGTGATGGGGGAGAGGGGGTGGGGGGTGAGGTGGGGAGAGGGGGGTGATGTGGGGATTTTGGAATCACCTACAAATGAGCAACCCCCAATGCTATCACTATGACGCCCTGAAATGCCAAGAGCTGACCATAAAGAAGAATACCCTCAGTCAACTAGTCCTGGGACTCAATAAAGTAACTAATAACAATACTAACAATAACCAGTCCCAGGACAGTGACAGGGTAACACAAAGAATTCGACCCAACACAATCGTCGCTAAGCAAAAGGAAAAATATCTGTCATATTGGGCAGAAACAACAAAAACCCAAAGCAAACTCAATTGCTACTTGGCCCTAAACAGACAATACAACATAGCTGATTACCTGACCATGGTAAAGGATAACAAACTGAGAAGAACCTTGACAAGGTACAGACTTAGCGAACATAGCCTAGCGATCGAAAAAGGCAGACACAGGCAGACCAGGCTGCCAAGAGAAGACAGGATATGCTCTCACTGCAGTCAGGGAGTAGTTGAGACAGAGATGCACTTCCTCACAGCCTGTGGAAAATATCAGGGCATCAGAGAGAATTTCTACCAAAAATTCTCACAAATATGCCCTGAATTCAGAAATCTGACTGACAACCAAAAACTCCCATTCCTACTGGGAGAGGAGAGAAGCTGTGTAACACTGGCGGCACACTATGTTACAGCTTGCCATGAACAGAGGGACAACCAGTAAACTAAGACAAGAGTATATATAAACAAGGCGAATGTATATTTATAAACTCAGGGATATACCTGTTTATACACTGTATGAATGGAACCGCGTTTATGTGTTCAACCATAAATGTATTTTGATGCTTTGGCAACATAAGATGTACCTTATCATGCCAATAAAGCGATTTGTATTGTATTGTATTGGGTGGGGAGGGGAGAGAGCGGGTGAGGGGGGAGGGGGAGAGGAGGGGAGGGGAGAGGGGGTGTGAGGTGGAGAGGAGGGGAGGGGGTGGGGAGAGAGGGGGTGTAGGCAGAGAGGTGGGGAGGGGAGAGGTGGGGGGGAAAAAGAGTGTGCGGGGGAGAGAGAGAGGTTGGGTGGGCGGAGGGGGAGAGAATGTGGGTGGGCGGAGGGGGAGAGAGAGAGGGTGGGCGGAGGGGGAGAGAGCGAGGGTGGGCGGAGGGGGAGAGAGCGAGGGTGGGCGGAGGGGGAGAGAGAGGGTGGGGGAGGAGAGAAAGGGTGGGGGAGGTGAGAAAGGGAGGAGAGAGTGGGTTTGGGGAGAGGAGAGAGTGGGTGTGGGGGGGAGGAGAGAGTGGGTGTGGGGGGGAGGAGAGAGTGGGTGTGGGGGGAGGAGAGAGTGGGTGTGGGGGGGAGGAGAGAGTGGGTGTGGGGGTGAGGAGAGAGGGTGGGGGGAGGAGAGAGTGGGTGGGGGGGAGGAGTGGGTGGGTGGGGGGAGGAGTGGGTGGGTGGGGGAGGAGTGGGTGGGTGGGGGGGAGTGGGTGGGTGGGGGGAGGAGAGAGTGGGTGGGGGGGAGAGAAGCTGGGGGAGAGAGAGAGTGGGTGGAGGCAGAGAGAGCGGGTGGGGGGCAGAGAGAGGGTGGGAGGAGAGAGAGGGTGGGAGGAGAGAGAGGGAGGGTGGGGGGGCAGAGAGATAGGGTGGGGGGGAGAGAGAGGGAGGGTGGGGGCGTGGAGAGAGAGGGTGGGGGGAGAGAGAGGGAGGGTGGGGGGGAGAGTGGGGGGGCGGGGAGAGGGCGGGGGGAGAGTGGGGGGCGGGGGGGAGGGGTGGGCGTGGGGAGAGAGAGGGGGGGGGTGGGTGGATAAACTTCCTTGAGGAGCACAATGTCTTGAGTAAAAGCCAAATTGGATTCTTACCCAATTATAGATCATCGGATCATATTTTCACCCTACACACCCTAATTGACAAACATGTTCACCAAAACAAAAGCAAAATTTTTGCCTGCTTTATAGATTTCCAGATGGCTTTCGATTCTATTTGGCACGACGGTCTATTCTTAAAACTTATTGAAAGTGGTGTAGGGGGAAAAACATATGATGTAATTATATCAATGTATACAAACAATAAATGGGCAGTTAAAATTGGAGACAAACAAACAAAATATTTCTCACAGGGGCGTGGCGTGGCACAGGGCTCGCCTATCTCACCGACACTTTTTAATATTTACATAAATGAATTGGCAAAACTACTTCAACAAGCTACAGCACCTGGCCTCGCCCTATATGACTCCAAGGTTAAATTCCTCCTCTATGCAGATGACCTGGTTCTGCTCTCACCAACTGAGGAGGGTCTACAGCAGAACCTGGATCTGCTGGAGTCATTCTGTCAGACCTGGGTCCTGACAATAAACCCCCAAAAAACCAAAGTTCTTGTGTTCCAGCAAAGATCCAGACATCAAGGACCCGGAATAAACTTCACACTAGGAGCAACAAAAATTGAACAAACTACAAATTACACATACTTAGGCTTAAAAATCAGTTCTATGGGAAATTTTCATTTGGCTGTGAATGAACTGAAAGAGAAAGCAAAAAGGGCTTTCTATGCCATTAAAAAGTCAATCCAAATAGAAATTCCAATTGGCATTTGGCTCAAAATTTTTAAATCAGTAATTGAACCAATTGCACTCTATGGCAGTGAGGTGTGGGGTCCGCTAACACAACAAGAATTTGCAAAATGGGACAAACACCCAATTGAGATCCTACATGCAGAATTCTGTAAAAGTATCCTCCGGACTCAGAGGAAAACCGCAAACAATGCATGCAGGGCAGAACTAGGCCAATATCCACCACTAATTAATATCCAAAAAAGAGCCATCAAATTTTGGAAACACCTAAAAATGAGCAACCCCCACTGCTATCATTACGAAGTCCTGAAATGCCAAGAGGTGATCATAGAGAAGAGTCCCCTCAGTCAACTGGTCCTGGGACTCAGTGAAGTAACTACTAACACTACTAATAATAATCAGCCCCAGGACAGTGACATCCTAGCACAGAGAATTCGACCCAACACAATTGTCACTAAACAAAAGGAAAAATATTTGACCTATTGGACAGAAACGACAAAAACCCAAAACAAACTCGATTGCTATTTGGCCCTAAACAGACAATACACCATGGCTGAATACCTGACCATGGTAAAAGATAGCAAACTGAGAAAAACCTTGACAATGTACAGACTTAGTGAGCGTAGCCTGGCCATCGAAAAAGGCAGACACAGGCAGACCTGGCTGCCCAGAGAGGACAGGATATGCTCTCACTGCAGTCAGGGAGTGGTGGAGACAGAGATGCACTTCCTCACAACTTGTGGAAACTATCAGGACATAAGGGGGAATTTCTACCCAAAATTCATAAAAATATGGCCTGAATTCAAAAATTTGAATGACCACCAAAAACTCCCATATCTATTAGGGGAACAGAGAAATTGCATAACTTTAGCGGCAAACTATGTTACAGCTTGCCATAAGCAGAGGGACAACCAGTGACCATTAAATCTAAGAAAAGATTATATGCATATTATATGTGTGTATATTTATGTATACATGGGTATATTTGTCTAAACACTGTGGCCTAGAAATTCAGTTGGCTGCGCCAGCCATTAGCGCCTTAGGAGGAGCAGATCTTGAGCGCTAGGCGCTTAGCGCCTGGGCGCAGCGCGATCTGCGCCTCGCCCCAACTTCAGTAGACATTTAGCGCCGGCGCAAAGTCTTTGCGCGCGCTCATCTGCGCGCGCAGATCATGACGTCATTTCGTCGTGCAACGCCCTTTGTGCGCCCGGAACCGGAACTTCACTCGCGCCGCCCCATTGTGCGCCGGGCGGCCCTAACGACTGTTGAGTGGAACGGTACACAGCCGAGGCGTGCCGCGGGGAGCGCAAATTAAAGGGCACTTACCCTGCACTATAAAGGGCAGCCATTTTGCAGCATTCACTCTTGTGCAACGGATTTCTGGAGAGAGACCAAGGAAGAGAGCTTACTGCTTTGGCCCAACACTAGGACAGGTATTTTTGGCTTCAGGCCAGAGCTTTGCAATTCTCTTTGCCTTCATTGAGATCTCAGTGTTTGCCAGCATATTATGGGGGCTGCATTGGGTGCCAACGCTGAGTTTCAGCATTATGTCGGAAGGGCTTACAGACGCCGTGAGAGAGTGGCAGCCCTGGCTAGACGCAGAGGGGGCAACAGGCGTCGCCAAGGGAGGCCTTACCCACCCAGAGTATACCGCCAGCAGTTCTCCTATCTCAACATGTCTGCCGCGCAGTGTGTTAGGAGGCTGCGATTCAGAAGGGAGGTGGTTGCAGAGATCTGCCAGCTGCTTCACAGAGATCTGCGTCCACAGCTGATGCGCAGGACGTCTCTGTCGGTGGCAGTGAAGGTGACGGTGGCTCTCAACTTCTATGCCACCGGCTCCTTCCAATCCGCTGCTGGGGACATCGCTAACATCTCCCAGTTCACCGTGCATTGCTGCATCCGCCAGGTGACCAATGCCCTTTTCAGAAGGAGACATCAATTCATCTCCTTCCCCATGACCCTGGACAAGCAGCAGCAGCGTGCAGTGGGATTTGCAAGAATAGCGGGCTTCCCCATGGTGCAGGGCGCCATTGACTGCACGCATGTGGCTTTGCGGGCACCTCTGGAGCATGCCGAGGATTACCGCAACCGGAAGGGCTACCATTCTCTCAACATACAGCTGGTGTGTGACCACAGGCAGCGCATCCTAGCTGTCAATGCCCGCTTTCCAGGCAGCAGCCACGATGCCTTTATCCTGCGACAGACAACTGTGGCTGACATGTTCCAGGCACAGCCTCACCCAAGAGGATGGCTTATCGGGGACAAAGGCTATCCTTTGTGTACCTGGCTCATGACCCCGCTCCACGCGCCCAGGACCCCTGCTGAAGAGGCATACAACGAGAGCCATCAAGCGACCAGGAACCTCATCGAACAAACAATCGGCGTCCTGAAGCAACGGTTCCGCTGTCTGGATCGCTCCGGGGGAGCCCTCCAGTATTCGCAGGAGTGAGTCTCCCAATTCGTCGTCGTTTGCTGCATGCTGCACAACCTGGCTATCCGCAGGACTCAGGCACTGCCACCACACGTTGGACCACCACCTCAGGAGGAGGAGCAGGAGGAGCATGAGGAGGAGTACCAGCCCAGGAGGGAGGCAGAAGGTCCAAGGCCACCCGTCGGCGGCTTATTGAACGTCACTTCTAGGCCCCCTGTCAGGGAATGGCTTGTGCCAATGAAAGAACATGATTGCAGCCGCTCCGCAAGCCCTCAGCCGGTTAAGGCAACAAACACTTCAAAGATCAAACATAGACAATGTGAATAAATAAAATGGTTTATTGTACAAACTCAGGGCCCTTCCCACATGAAAACCAAAAACACACGAAACCCCCAAAAGACACTCACACACATGACTCACTCCCACAACCTGGGGAGGATTAACAAAAGATGTAAACAAAAATGGCCTTCATCCTCGGCCTTCACAAAACACCCATTCCAAAAAACAAAACATTTGGACACACCCTCTACTTTGTGGCCCGCGAGGGCGATGCCTTCTGCAAACTTTGGCGAGTGTGGCAGCAGTGAGTGCCCCGTGTTGCCCTGTTCTGTGACCGCATCAGAGCAGCCAGTGACTGCACAGCACCACTGATCACCTGGCCAGTCGCTGCCTGAGCTGCCCCGAATTCCGCCCGACTCGCTGCCTGATCTGCCCCGAATTCGGCCAAACTGGTGGCCTGTGAGGCCCCGAATTCGGTCACACTCCGAGACAGGGACTCGATGGCCTCAGGCATCCGTGCCACTACCCCCATGAGCTCCGTGTGCCGGCGCTCCGAGTCCGCGGACATGTCCTCGAGGAGGCGCAGCTCCTCGGCGTTGACCGTCTCCGGACTGGAGGCCGGACTCTCCCTCTGGGGAGAAGGCCACCGAGCTGGCCGACCCTTCCTGCGTTGCTGGACGCCGCTGGGCCCAGCAATTGGACTCCCCTCCGACCCTTCCCCCCTCTGGGGAGAAGGCTGCTGAGCTTCCACCCCCCTCCCGCGTTTCTGCAGGCCGCTGGTCCCAGGAGCTACACTCCCCTCCGACACTTCCCCCAGGCTCCCCTCCAGGGAAGACGTGTCCCCTACATTGGCATGGCTTGCCGCGGCTGAGGGTTCCCCCGATGGGCCGCCTTCCTCTTGCTCCTCCTCCTCCTCCTCTTCTGAGGGGCTGTCACTGGCAACTTCAGGGACCTCCTCCTCACCATCTGAAAGCAGGAAGGCACAAGAGTAGCTTTAGAGTGAGGAGAGGGCGTCAGCGAGGGATGCATGAGTGGTGGCATTCAGCGCATTGGTCGGACAGTGGCAAAGGATGTAGATCTGATGCGCAAGTGGGACGAGAGAGGTCCAAAAGGTGATGTCCTTACCATTGGTGCCCAGAACAGGGTCGGCATCTCCAGATGCAACGGGGCCAATCACCCGGGCACCCAAGATGCGCTCCACGCGCTGTTGCAGCTCGGTGAGCTGCTGGATCTGGGGTCCGCCTCCCCCGGTCTCAGTCCGGCTCCTCTTATGATTGGCCACCTTGGCCTGCAAGAGAAAGGACGGCCTCTAAGTACAGTGTGTAGCCCTGATCTTGTGTGCACTGCCTCCCATGGTGGAATAGCCTGGCCAGTGTGTAGCCCTGATCTTGTGTGCACTGCCTCCCATGGTGGAATAGCCTGGCCAGTGTGTAGCCCTGATCCTGTGTGCACTGCCTCCCATGGTGGAATAGCCTGGCCAGTGTGTTAAGCGCACAATGTGCAATTGATGTTCATGACTGTCCCATAGCTGCTGCATGAGGGCTGGCCATTAGGGCTTTCAGGTCCCTTTGCCCATAATGTGAGGTGCACATGCTAGGATGAGGAGGACACTGGAAAGGGTACTCACCCTGACAATCCTGGCGAGGTCATTTAGCTTTTTGCGGCATTGTACAGAGCTCCTGGGGACCTCGCTGTTGGATGACACCTTGGTGGCGACATGCCTCCAGGCTTTCCGGTAGACGCGGGCCGCTGGCTTCTTCCCATTGTCCGGAAACAAAATATGGCGTCTCTTCTCCACAGTGCCAACCAGCACCCTCAGATCATGCTCTGAGAAGCGCTGCGCTCGTTCACGGGCCTTCTCCATCCTTTCAGGCGCTATTTGGGTCCAGCAGCAGTGTTCAGGCCTAGCTGGAGGGCTGCAGTGTCCAGGGCGTGGCAGCAGACCAACTCGACCCTTCCCCCTTAAGAGCTGGCCGGCGCCAGGGTGTCTGCTGTCAATCAAGAAATGGCCGCACCTGCGCTGCGCCCGGCCTCGGCGGTATCGCTCAGCACCTCCGGCTTAGCGCCTAAAGAGAGCCGTGCATCACCAGTTTTAGCACTCGAGCAAACTCTTAGGGCGAAGCTAATGAATATCGGCGAAGTGGCCTCGAATTTGCGCCGGGCGCAAACTTTAGCGGCCGCCCGACTTTACCGCCCCAAAAGTGGCTATAATGAATTTCTAGGCCTGTATGTCTAGATCTGCGTTTACGTGTTCAATCATACATGTTTTTCTGTGCTTTGGCAACATAAGATGTATCTTGTCATGCCAATAAAGCAATTTGAATTGAATTGAATTAAGAGAGAGAGACGGGGGAGAGAGAGTGGGAGAGACGGGGGAGAGAGAGAGAGAGACACGGGGGAGAGAGAGAGAGACAGGGGAGAGAGAGAGACAGGGAGAGAGAGAGAGAGAGACGGGGAGAGAGAGAGAGAGAGAGACGGGGAGAGAGGGAGACACGGGGGAGAGAGAGAGAGAGAGACGGGGAGAGAGAGAGATGGGGAGAGAGAGAGAGAGAGACAGGGAGAGAGAGAGAGAGACGGGGGAGAGAGAGAGAGAGAGATGGGGGAGAGAGAGAGAGACGGGGGAGAGAGAGAGAGACGGGGAGAGAGAGAGAGAAAGACGGGGGAGAGAGAGAGAGAGATGGGGGAGAGAGAGAGAGAGAGACGGGGAGAGGGGAGAGAGAGAGAGACGGGGGAGAGAGAGAGAGACGGGGAGAGAGAGAGAGAGACGGGGCTTGTGGAAAATATCAGGGCATAAGGGAGAATTTCTACCCAAAATTCACAAAAATATGCCCTGAATTCAGAAATTTGAATGACGACCAAAAACTCCCATACCTACTAGAGGAACAGAGAAATTGAGTAACCTTAGCGGCACACTATGTTACAGCTTGCCATAAACAGAGGGACAACCATTAAATCTAAGAAAAGAGTATATACAAATTATATGAATGTATATTTATACACTCAGGGAATATATCTGTTTATACACTGTATGGATAGATCTGCGTTTATGTGTTCAACCATAAATGTTTTTCGATGCTTTGGCAACATAAGATGTACCTTGTCATGCCAATAAAGCGATTTGAATTGAATTGAATTGAATTGAGAGAGAGAGAGACGGGGGAGAGAGAGGGAGAGAGACGGGGGAGAGAGAGAGAGAGACGCGGGGGGGAGAGAGAGACGGAGGGAGGGAGAGAGAGAGAGACAGAGGGAGAGAGAGAGAGAGAGAGAGACGGAGGGAGAGAGAGAGAGAGACGGAGAGAGAGAGAGACGGGGAGAGAGAGAGAGTGGGCGGGCGGGGGGAGAGAGAGTGGGCGGGCGGCAGGGGGTTGAGAGAGTGGGCGGTGGGCGGGAGAGTGGGAAGGCGGGCGGGAGAGAGAGTGGGCGGGGGAGAGAGAGTGGGCGGGGGGAGAGAGAGTGGGCGGCGGCGGGCGGGAGAGAGAGTGGGCGGGGAGAGAGAGTGGCGGCGGGCGGGAGAGAGAGTGGGCAGGCGGGGGGGAGAGAGAGTGGGTGGGTGGGTGGTGGGGGAGAGAGTGTGGGCAGGGGGGAGAGTGGGTGTGGGCGGGCGGGGGGGCGAGAGAGTGGGTGGCGGGGGGGAGAGAGGGTGGGCGGGGGGGAGAGAGGGTGGGCGGGCGGGGAGAGTGGGTGGGTGGGCGGGGAGGGGAGAGAGTGGGTGGGCGGGGGGGGAGAGGGTGGGCGGGGGGAGGGGGGACTAGTGGGCAGGGGGGAGGGAGGGTGGGCGTGGGGAGAGAGAGGGAGGGCGTGGGAGAGGGAGGAAGGGCGTGGGGAGAGGGAGGGCATGGGGAGAGGGAGGGCGTGGGGAGAGAGAGGAAGGGCGGGGGGAGAGAGAGTGTGGGTGGGCGGGAGAGAGAGAGTGAGCGGGGGCGGGAGAGAGAGTGAGCGGGGGCGGGAGAGAGAGTGGGCGGGGGGAGAGAGAGTGGGTGGGCGGGGGGAGAGAGGGTGGGTGGGCGGGGGGGGAGAGTGGGTGGTGGGTGGGCGGGGGGGGAGAGAGAGTGAGTGGGGGTGGGCGGGGCGAGAGAGAGTGGGTGGGGGGGAGAGAGGGTGGGCGGGGGGAGAGAGAGTGGGTGGGCGGGGGGAGAGAGGGTGGGTGGGCGGGGGGAGAGAGGGTGGGTGGGCGGGGGGAGAGAGGGTGGGTGGGCGGGGAGAGAGAGAGAGTGGGTGGGCGGGGGAGAGAGAGTGGGTGGGCGGGGGGGAGAGAGGGTGGGCGGGGGGGAGAGAGGGTGGGCGGGCGGGGAGAGTGGGTGGGTGGGCGGGGAGGGGAGAGAGTGGGTGGGCGGGGGGGAGAGGGTGGGTGAGCGGGGGGGAGAGAGGGTGGGCGGGGGGGAGAGAGGGTGGGCGGGCGGGGAGAGTGGGTGGGTGGGCGGGGAGGGGAGAGAGTGGGTGGGCGGGGGGGAGAGGGTGGGTGAGCGAGGGGAGAGAGTGGGTGGGCGGGGGGGAGAGGGTGGGCGGGGGGAGGGGGACTAGTGGGCAGGGGGAGAGAGGGTGGGCGTGGGGAGAGAGAGGGAGGGTGTGGGGAGAGCGAGGAAGGGCGTGGGGAGAGGGAGGGCGTGGGGAGAGAGAGGAAGGGCGGGGGGAGAGAGAGTGTGGGTGGGCGGGAGAGAGAGTGAGCGGGGGTGGGAGAGAGAGTGAGCGGGGGCGGGGGGGAGAGAGGGTGGGCGGGGGGGAGAGAGGGTGGGCGGGCGGGGAGAGTGGGTGGTGGGCGGGGAGGGGAGAGAGTGGGTGGGCGGGGGGGAGAGGGTGGGTGAGCGAGGGGAGAGAGTGGGTGGGCGGGGGGGAGAGGGTGGGCGGGGGGAGGGGGACTAGTGGGCAGGGGGAGAGAGGGTGGGCGTGGGGAGAGAGAGGGAGGGTGTGGGGAGAGCGAGGAAGGGCGTGGGGAGAGGGAGGGCGTGGGGAGAGAGAGGAAGGGCGGGGGGAGAGAGAGTGTGGGTGGGCGGGAGAGAGAGTGAGCGGGGGTGGGAGAGAGAGTGAGCGGGGGCGGGAGAGAGAGTGGGCGGGGGGAGAGAGAGTGGGTGGGCGGGGGGAGAGAGGGTGGGTGGGCGGGGGGAAGAGTGGGTGGGCGGGCGGGGGGGGAGAGAGAGTGAGTGGGTGGGCGGGGCGAGAGAGAGTGGGTGGGGGGGAGAGAGGGTGGGCGGGGGGAGAGAGAGTGGGTGGGCGGGGGGAGAGAGGGTGGGTGGGCGGGGGGAGAGAGGGTGGGTGGGTGGGGGGAGAGTGGGTGGGTGGGCGGGGAGAGAGAGAGAGAGTGGGTGGGCGGGGGAGAGAGAGTGAGTGGGCGGGGGGAGAGAGGGCGGGTGGGCGGGGGGAGAGAGGGCGGGTGGGTGGGGGGGAGAGAGGGTGGGCGGGGGGAGAGAGAGTGGGTGGGCGGGGGGAGAGAGGGTGGGCGGGCGGGGGGGAGAGAGTGGGTGGGCGGGGGGGAGAGAGAGTGGGTGGGTGGGGGAGAGAGAGTGGGCGGGGGGAGAGAGAGTGGGTGGGTGGGGGGGAGAGAGGGTGGGCGGGGGGAGAGAGAGTGGGTGGGCGGGGGGAGAGAGGGTGGGTGGGCGGGGGGGAGAGAGAGTGGGTGGGCGGGGGAGAGAGGGTGGGTGGGTGGGGGAGAGAGGGTGGGTGGGCGGGGGGAGAGAGAGTGGGTGGGCGGGGGAGAGAGAGTGAGTGGGCGGGGGGAAGAGAGAGTGGGTGGGTGGGGGGGAGAGAGAGTGGGTGGGTGGGGGAGAGTGGGTGGGCGGGGGGGAGAGAGAGTGGATGGGTGGGGGGGAGAGAGGGTGGGCGGGGGGAGAGAGAGTGGGCGGGGGAGAGAGGGTGGGTGGGCAGGGGAGAGTGGGTGGGTGGGTGGGGGAGAGTGGGTGGGTGGGCGGGGGGAGAGAGAGTGGGTGGGCGGGGGAGAGAGAGAGAGTGGGTGGGCGGGGTAGAGAGAGTGGGTGGGTGGGGGAGAGAGAGGGTGGGTGGGCGGGGGGAGAGTGGGTGGGTGGGCGGGGAGAGAGAGAGAGTGGGTGGGTGGGGGAGATAGAGGGTGGGTGGGGGGGAGAGAGTGGGTGGGCGGGGGGGAGAGAGAGTGGGTGGGTGGGGGAGAGAGAGTGGGCGGGGGGAGAGAGAGTGGGTGGGCGGGGGGAGAGAGGGTGGGTGGGCGGGGGAGAGAGGGTGGGTGGGCGGGGGGAGAGAGAGTGGGTGGGCGGGGGAGAGAGAGTGAGTGGGCGGGGGGAGAGAGGGCGGGTGGGCGGGGGGAGAGAGGGCGGGTGGGTGGGGGGGAGAGAGGGTGGGCGGGGGGAGAGAGAGTGGGTGGGCGGGGGGAGAGAGGGTGGGCGGGCGGGGGGGAGAGAGTGGGTGGGCGGGGGGGAGAGAGAGTGGGTGGGTGGGGGAGAGAGAGTGGGCGGGGGGAGAGAGAGTGGGTGGGTGGGGGGGAGAGAGGGTGGGCGGGGGGAGAGAGAGTGGGTGGGCGGGGGGAGAGAGGGTGGGTGGGCGGGGGGGAGAGAGAGTGGGTGGGCGGGGGAGAGAGGGTGGGTGGGTGGGGGAGAGAGGGTGGGTGGGCGGGGGGAGAGAGAGTGGGTGGGCGGGGGAGAGAGAGTGAGTGGGCGGGGGGAAGAGAGAGTGGGTGGGTGGGGGAGAGAGAGTGGGCGGGGGGAGAGAGAGTGGGTTGGCGGGGGGGAGAGAGAGTGGGTGGGTGGGGGGGAGAGAGGGTGGGCGGGGGGAGAGAGAGTGGGTGGGCGGGGGGGAGAGAGAGAGTGGGTGGGTGGGGGGGAGAGAGTGGGCGGGCGGGGGAGAGAGAGTGGGTGGGCGGGGATGCGAGAGAGTGGGTGGGTGGGGAGGGGAGAGTGTGGGTGGGCGGGGGGGAGAGGGTGGGTGGGTGGGCGGGGGAGAGTGGGTGGGCGGGGGGGAGAGAGAGTGGGTGAGCGGGGTTGCGAGAGAGTGGGTGGGTGGGGAGGGGAGAGTGTGGGTGGGCGGGGGGGAGAGGGTGGGTGGGTGGGCGGGGGAGAGAGAGTGGGTGGGTGGGCGGGGGAGAGTGGGTGGGCGGGGGGGAGAGAGAGTGGGTGGGCGGGGATGTGAGAGAGTGGGTGGGTGGGGAGGGGAGAGAGTGGGTGGGCGGGGAGGGGAGAGTGTGGGTGGGCGGGGGGGAGAGGGTGGGCGGGGCGAGGGGGACTAGTGGGCAGGGGGGAGAGAGGGTGGGCGGGGGGGAGAGAGAGTGGGAGGGTGGGGGCAGAGGGTGATGGGGAGAGAGGTGGGTGGGGAGGAGAGAGGTTGGGGGGAAGAGGGAATTGGGGGATGGGGATAGAGTCAACGCAGTGGAGGCGAAGAGAGAGTCAACCTGGGGTGGAGGTGGGGTAGAGAGAGTCAACTGGTGAGGGGGACGTTGGAGAGTCAACCCAGCGGGGGAAGGGGAGGGAGGGCGGGAGAGAGAGAGTCAACTGGGGAGGGGGGAGGAATGGAGTTGGTGGATCGGGAATTATGTTGTGGTGGGCACCGAAGACAATGGCTTCTGTCTTCCCAATATTTAGTTGGAGGAAATTTCTGCTCAACGGACAAGCAGTTTCACCAACCAGAGACAGTGAAGGGATCAAGTGAGGTGCTGGTGAGGTAGAGCTGGGTGTTGTCAGTATACATGCCGCTGTGTTTTCAGAAGATGTTGCCGAAGGTCAGCATGTAGATGAGATATAGGAGTGGTGCAAGGGGTCTTTTACGTTCACCCGAGGAGGCAGACGGGGCCTCGGTTTAACTTCTCATCTGAAAGATGGCACCTCTCAACCATACAGCACTCAATACAATACAATACAAATCGCTTTATTGGCATGATAAGGTACATCTTATGTTGCCAAAGCATCAAAATACATTTATGGTTGAACACATAAACGCGGTTCCATTCATACAGTGTATAAACAGGTATATCCCTGAGTTTATAAATATACATTCGCCTTGTTTATATATACTCTTGTCTTAGTTTACTGGTTGTCCCTCTGTTCATGGCAAGCTGTAACATAGTGTGCCGCCAGTGTTACACAGCTTCTCTCCTCCCCCAGTAGGAATGGGAGTTTTTGGTTGTCAGTCAGATTTCTGAATTCAGGGCATATTTGTGAGAATTTTTGGTAGAAATTCTCTCTGATGCCCTGATATTTTCCACAGGCTGTGAGGAAGTGCATCTCTGTCTCAACTACTCCCTGACTGCAGTGAGAGCATATCCTGTCTTCTCTTGGCAGCCTGGTCTGCCTGTGTCTGCCTTTTTCGATCGCTAGACTATGTTCGCTAAGTCTGTACCTTGTCAAGGTTCTTCTCAGTTTGTTATCCTTTACCACGGTCAGGTAATCAGCTATGTTGTATTGTCTGTTTAGGGCCAAGTAGCAATTGAGTTTGCTTTGGGTTTTTGTTGTTTCTGCCCAATATGACAGATATTTTTCCTTTTGCTTAGCGACGATTGTGTTGGGTCGAATTCTTTGTGTTACCCTGTCACTGTCCTGGGACTGGTTATTGTTAGTATTGTTATTAGTTACTTTATTGAGTCCCAGGACTAGTTGACTGAGGGTATTCTTCTTTATGGTCAGCTCTTGGCATTTCAGGGCGTCGTCGTGATAGCATTGGGGGTTGCTCATTTGTAGGTGATTCCAAAATTTGGTGGCTCTTTTTTGGATAGTGATTATTAATGGATATTGGCCTAGTTCCGCCCTGCATGCGTTGTTTACTGTTTTCCTTTGAGTCCGGAGGATACTTTTACAGAATTCCGCATGTAGGATCTCAATTGGGTGTTTGTCCCATTTTGCAAAATCTTGTTGTGTTAGTGGTCCCCAGACCTCACTGCCATAGAGTGCAATTGGTTCAATTACTGATTTGAAAATTTTGAGCCAAATGCTAATTGGGATTTCTATTTGGATTGATTTTTTGATGGCATAGAAAGCCCTTCTTGCTTTCTCTTTCAGTTCATTCACAGCCAGTTTGAAGTTTCCCGTAGAACTGATTTTTAAGCCCAAGTATGTGTAGTTAGTGGTTTGTTCAATTTTGGTTGTTCCTACTGTGAAATTTATTGTGGGTCCATGTTGTTTGGATCTTTGCTGGAACACAAGGACTTTGGTTTTTTGGGGATTCATTGTCAGGGCCCAAGTCTGGCAGTACGACTCCAGCAGGTCCAGGTTCTGCTGTAGACCCTCCTTAGTTGGTGACAGCAGAACCAGGTCGTCGGCATAGAGGAGGAATTTAACCTTGGATTCATATAGGGTGAGGCCGGGTGCTGTAGATTGTTCAAGTAGTTTTGCCAATCCATTAATGTAAATATTAAAGAGTGTCAGTGAGATTGGCGAGCCCTGCGTTACCCCCCGCCCCTGTGGGAAGTATTTTGTTTGTTTGTCTCCAATTTTAACTGCACATTTATTGTTTGTATACATTGATTTAATTACATCATATGTTTTCCCTCCTACCCCGCTTTCGATAAGTTTCAGGAATAAACCGTCATGCCAGATGGAGTCGAAAGCCTTCTGGAAATCTACAAAGCATGCGTAGATTTTGCTTTTGTTATGGTGAACGTGTTTGTCAATTAGGGTCTGTAGGGTGAAGATATGATCAGATGTTCTATAGTTTGGCAGGAATCCAATTTGGCTTTTACTCAAGACATTGTGCTCTTCAAGGAAGTTTATAAGTCTTTTGTTTATGATGCTACAGAATACCTTCCCCAGGTTACTGTTTACACAGATGCCTCGATAGTTGTTTGGGTCGATTTTGTCCCCACTTTTGTATATGGGTGTTATGAGTCCTTTGTTCCAGATGTCAGGGAAATAACCGACACTCAGAACCAAGTTGAAGAGTTTTAGGATAGCCAGTTTCAGTTTGTCGTCTGCGTGTTTAATCATCTCGTTTAGTATGCCGTCTGTCCCGCAAGCTTTTCCTGGTCGCAGGTCCTTGAGTTTTTCAAGAAGTTCTTTTTCTGTTATTATGGTGTCTAGCGGGTTTTGGTTATCTTTTATGGCCATTTCAAGGCTCCCTCAGTACTGCACTGGGAGTGTCAGTCTGGATTACGTGCTCAAGTCTCTGGCGTGGAGTTTGAACCCACAACCTTCTGACTCGGGAGGTGAGAGTGCTGCCCACTGAGCACCTATTTACTTTTAAATAACAGGACTGATATTTTCTCTTGTGCAGCTGGAATTACCCTTTTTTAAAGCGCAAAGACCACTTTTTTTCCGATAATAACCAGTTTTGAAGATGAGAGTAGTGAAAACAAGGAATAGTCTCTACCCTGCCATGCACAGTACTGTTTAAAAACCTCATTTGTATTTTATTTTCTGCCCTGAGCAGAGCCCACAGGCCACGATGAAAGTAGCTCTACATTGATGATGCCCCTTGGTGACATCATCCGAAAACACAGCGTCAGTTTCCACATATACGCTGACGACACCCAGCTCTACCTCACCACCACGTCTCTCGACCCCTCCACAGTCTCTAAATTGTCAAACTGCTTGTCTGACATCCAGTTCTGGATGAGCAGAAATTTTCTCCAATTAAATATTGGGAAGACTGAAGTCATTGTTTTTGGTCCCCACCACAAACTCCGTTCCCTGACCACCGACTCCATCCCTCTCCCTAACATCTGTCTGAGGCTGAACCAGGCTGTTCACAACTTGGTGTCATATTTGACCCTGAAATGAGCTTCCGACCACACAACCGCAGCATAACTAAGACCGTCTCCACCCTGGCCTCAGCTCATCCACTGCTGAAACCCTCATCCATGCCTTTGTTACCTCTAGACTTGACTATTCCAACACACTCCTGGCTGGCCTCCCACATTCTACCCTACGTAAACTTGAGGTCATTCAAAACTCGGCTACCTGTGTCCTAACTCGCACCAAGTCCCGTTCACCCATCACCCCTGTGCTCGCTGACCTACATTGGCTCCCGGTTAAGCAACGCCTCGATTTCAAAATTCTCATCCTTGTTTTCAAATCCCTCCATGGCCTCGCCGCTCCCTATCTCTGTAATCTCCTCCAGCCCCACAACCGCCCCCCCACCCTGAGATCTCTGCGCTCCTCTAATTCTGCCCTCTTGAGCATCCTTAATTATAATCGCTCAACCATCAGTGGCCCTGCCTTCAGCTGCCGAGACCTTAGTCACTGGAATTCCCTCCCTAAACCTCTCTGCCTCGCTACCTCTCTTTCCTCCTTTAAGACACTCCTTAAAACCAACCTCTTTGACCAAGCTTTTAGTCATTGGCCCTAATTTCTTGTGGCTCAGTGTCTCTAATTTTTGTCTTAACGCTACTGTGAAGCACCTTGGGAAGTTTCATTATGTTACAGGCGCTATATAAATACATGTTGTTGTAGTCACTGGTTACATTTCAGCTCAACACCGTCATTGACCAGATTGTATGGGGGACTACTGGTATATAAGTGTCTGCAGCTTTCGGCTACTGATTTACAGCAAGCAGGGTTCTTGATCCAGACCAGTAAGGTCACAGCAAACAACCACTCTGCAACCTTTCCCACCGCTGTTTTGAAGGGAACTCTGTTGACTAACATTGTAGGGAAAAAGAGCCCATTCACTCGGCAGTTTTTATTGTGCCTCGCAGCACAAACCAGCAATAAGGTTAGGGTAACAATGACAATTTGAAACACTGTTAACGTTCCTCACAAATAAATCGGCCCACGAGTCAGAATTATTTAATGCAGCCTTTCTCTTAGGGTCATGGATAGGTTAAACTCTTGGAATAATGATGTGGAGATGCCGGAGTTGGAGTGGGGTGGACAAATGTAGGAAGTCACACAACACCAGGTTATAGTCCAACAGCTTTATTTGAAATCACAAGCTTTTGGAGCGCTGCTCCTTCGTCAGGTGAAGTGAAGAGAAGCATATAGGCACAGCATATATAGTTAGAGAAAGCTGCCAGATGATTACAGGTAATCTTTCTAACTGCCCTTTATCACACCTCGGCAGAGAGATAATGACAGCAATCAAAGGTGTGAATGGTGTCCAAACAGGTCAGTCAGGAAAACATTACATCAAAGAACAATGAGGTGGGGTCACAAGGGGTCAAATGTTGCAGATGCTGGGGTCTGTATGAAAAACAGAAAAAACCCAAAAAACTTTGCTGGAAATCACAGCAGGTCCGGCCGCATCTGTGCAGAGAGAACAAGCCTACGACGACTCGAGTTTGGATGACTCTACATCAGGTGGGGTTACATGTAGCATGACATGAACCCAAGATCCCGGTTGAGGCCGTCCTCATGAGTGCGGAACTTGGCTATCAGTTTCTGCTCGACGATTTTGCGTTGTTGTGTGTCTCGAAGGCCGCCTTGGAGAATACTTACCCGAAGATCGGAGGCTGAATGTCCTTGACTGCTGAAGTGTTCCCCGACTGGGAGGGAACACTCCTGCCTGGCGATTGTTGTGCGGTGTCCATTCATCCATTGTCGCAGTGTCTGCATGGTCTCGCCGATGTACCATGCTCCGGGCATCCTTTCCTGCAACGTATGAGGTAGACAACGTTGGCCAAGTCACATGAGTATGTACCATGTACCTGGTGGGTGGTGTCCTCACGTGTGATGATGGTATCTGTGTTGATGAGATGTCTTGCAGAGGTTGCCGTGGCAGGGTTGTGTGGTGGCGTGGTCGCTGTTCTCCTGAAAGCTGGGTAATTTGCTGCGAACGATGGTCTGTTTGAGGTTAGGCGGCTGTTTGAAGGCGAGTAGTGGAGGCGTGGGGATGGCCTTAGCGAGGTGTTCGTCGTTGTCGATGACATGTTGAAGGCTGTGGAGAACATGGCGTAGTTTCTCCGCTCCGGGGAAGTACTGGACGACGAAGGGTGCTCTGTTGGTTGTGTCCCGTGTTTGTCTTCTGAGGAGGTCTATGCGATTTTTCGCTGTGGCCCGACGGAACTGTCGATCGACGAGTCAAGCGTCATATCCCGTTCTTACGAGGGCGTCTTTCAGTGTCTGTAGGTGTCCATCGCGTTCCTCCTCGTCTGAGCAGATCCTGTGTATTCGCAGGGCTTGTCCATAGGGGATGGCTTCTTTAACGTGGTTAGGGTGGAAGCTGGAGAAGTGGAGCATCGTGAGGTTGTCCGTGGGCTTGCGGTAGAGTGAAGTGCTGAGGTGTCCGTCTTTGATGGAGATTCGTGTGTCCAAGAATGAAAACGATTCTGAGGAGTAGTCCATGGTGAGTTTGATGGTGGGATGGAACTTGTTGATGTCATCGTGTAGTCTTTTCAGTGATTCTTCGCCGTGGGTCCATAGGAAGAAAATGTCGTCAATGTATCTGATGTATAGCATTGGTTGGAGGTCCTGTGCAGCGAAGAAGTCTTGCTCGAACTTGTGCATGAAGATGTTGGCGTATTGGGGTGCGAATTTGGTCCCCATGGCTGTTCTTGGAATAATCACTGAGCAATCACCTAGGCTATTCACAGTGACAGACACAACAACTTGAATTTAAATAGCGCCTCTAACGTAGTAAAACGTCCCACGGCACTTCACAGGAGCATTATCAGACAAAAAATTGACACTGAGCCAAAGAACATTAGGATGGTGACCAAAAGCTTGGTCAAAGAGGTAGGTTTTAAGGAGCATCTTAAAGGAGGAGAGAAAGGCGGAGAAATTTAGAGAGGGAATTCCAGAGTGTGGGGCCTAGATGGCTAAAGGCAGGGCTGTCAATGGTGATATGAATGAAGTGGGGAATGGTCAAGAGGCCGGAGTTGGAGGAACGCAGAGATCTCGGGGGGTGGGGGAGGTTGTAGGGCTGTAAGAGGTTACAGAGATAGGGAGGGGCGAGGCCATGGAGGGATTTGAACACAAGGATGCGAATTTTAAAATCAAGGCATTGGTGGACCAGCACAACATTAAGATAAAGTGACATTCCAGAACTTCGAGTCTCCACGGGTGAGTACGCGCATGCGCGGGAAACCGGCACTTCCGTTCCTCTGAACGAAGAGGTTCAGAGGTCGAACGCGTGCACGGGGGAGGCTGCGCGTGCGCATCAAACTTAGGTTTTTTTTTACAGGTTTTTCCGTGAGGGTAAGCCTGCAGAATTTAGAAATGTAAAAAGCAGGCGTAAGGCCTGCTTTTTACAAGGTAAGTGGTGAATTAATTCAAATTAAAACATTTTTTCCACAGGTTTATTATTTTTAAATACTTTAAAGCAAGGTAAGTTTATTTTTAGCCCCATTAGAATATAAAATTATTTTTTTCAAAAATTTTAATTATTGTTTAAAATAGTTATTTCATGTAATTTATAGTTTATTTTAAAAATGTGATGTTTTAAAAAAAATTATTTGAAGGTTTAGTGCTATTTTGGGGCCGTAGTATTTATAAGTCTTGACAGCACTTCCTGTCAGACTTATGAATGGAGCATTCCCTGCTCCGATTGGCTGCCCATGGCCCACGTGATCCCAGGGGACGCATCAAACTAACTGCGCCCCTGGGATACGCAAGCACTGCGCGCTGGCAGCTGGACCAGGCCCCGGATCGGAATTCCATGGGGCCCTACAGCTCAACGGCCGGCGCGCAAGGAAGCCCCCGACCTGAATTTCTGGGCCTATATATTAGCGCCAAGCCACAGTGGTAGAAATACAGTCACTAAAGACTATCACAGTATCTGAAATCGAGATGCCTGAACTACCAGCACAGGAGCACCTAGTTTTAAATATGTTTGAATGAACGCAACAAATATAAAGGAGAAGTTATGGTAAAGCAAGAAATGAGTACAGTAAATGGAATATCACAAATAGATGGCAGAGATAGAGTGGGAACATTAACACAGATTAGAGTACAAGCGTTCGATGTCTCCTTCCCATACTCAAAACAACTGAAAAGTTAACAGGCTTCCTTTTTTCTGTCACCATATTACCAAAACATGAACATTTCCACTTGATGTTTTTGTCCTTTACTGACAGCCATTTTATTTGAAATATTTATTGCGTCTTTTATCATCGCCCACACTGAATACAGTGAAACATCAGAGGACCAACTGGAATCTTTGATCATATTCACATCACCTTTATACTGCAACATTAAACCACGTGAAGCGAATAGCTCGGGGGTGGAACAGCTACAATCCATGGCACAACCCTTGTGCCAGGATCATCTGGAACCACTTCCAGACATCTATCCCTCTAGCGATCCTGGTAATCTGTTACAGATTCACTTTCTAGCCACAGTTTCCAAATATCCTCTAGTTCTATGACAAATTCTCTGTGTAATTGCACTTTTCCTTACTTTCTTATTTTTTGCCTATATAGTTCAGGCAACAAGAATGGGTTCTTTTACAGAGTTACATAGAATGTACAGCACAGAAACATGCTAATACAAAAGCAAAATGCTGGAAATCTGAAATAAAAACAAAGTGCTGGAAATACTCAGCAGGTCAGGCAGCATCTGTGGAGCGAGAAACAGAGTTAACGGTTCAGGTTGATGACCCTTCGTCTGAACTGGAAAAAGTTAAGAGATATAACAGATTTAAAGCAAGTTCCCCTCCAAGTCACACACCATCCTAACTTGGAAATATATCGCCGATCCTTCATCGTCGCTGGGTCAGAATCCCGGAACTCCCTCCCTAACGGCACTGTGGGAGTACCTTCACCACACGGACTGCAGCGGTTCAAGGCTCAAGGCTCACCACCACCTCAAGGGCAACTAGGGACGGGCAATAAATGCTGGCCTTGCCAGCGACGCCCACATCCCATGAACGAATTTTTAAAAAGTTTTAAGCAAGTGCAGAGGCAGGGAGGGGAGGAAAGAACAAAAGGGAAGGTCTGTGATAGGATGGAAGGCAGGAGAGATTAAATGACAAAAGGGATGATGGTGCAAGGCAAAAGGAGATGGTAATGGGACAAGGAAAGAAACAAAAGATTTGCAGCATTTTCTGTTTTTATTTCAGAAACAGGCCATTTGGGCCAACTGGTCCATGTCGGTGTTTATGCTCCACACGAGCCTCCTCCCGGCCGACTTCATCTCCCCCCAACCCCCATCAGCATAATCTTCTATTACTTTCTCCCTCATGCATTTATCTAGTATCTTAAATGCATCGAAGCTATTCGCCTCAACCACTCCCTGTAGTAGCGAGTTAGGTACAGAAAATAATCTAAAAGGCTAATGGAATGCTGGCGTTTATAGTCAGAGTCATAGAGTTATACAGCACAGAAAGAGGCCCTTCGGCCCATCATGTCCGCGCCGGCCATCAAGCCCTGTCTATTCTGATTCCATTTTCCAGCACTTGGTCCGTAGCCTTGTATGCTATGGCGTTTCAAGTGCTCATCTAAATGCTTCTTGAATGTTGTGAAGGTTCCTGCCTCTACCACCCTTTCAGGCATTGAGTTCCAGATTCCAACCACCCTCTGGGTGAAAAAGTTTTCCCTCAAATCTCCTCTAAACCTCCTGCCCCTTACCTTGAAACTATGCCCCCTGGTTACTGACACCTCTACTAGGAGGAAAAGTTCCTTTCTATCCACCCTATCTATGCCCCTCATAATTTTGTACACCTCAATCAGGTCCCCCCTCAGCTTTCTCTGCTCTAAGGAAAACAACCCCAGCCTGTCTAGTCTCTCTTCATAGCTGAAACGCTCCAGCCCAGGTAACATCCTGGTGAATCTCCTTTGCACCCTCTCCAAAGCAATCACATCCTTCCTATAGTGTGGCGACCAGAACTGCACACTGTTGTGTATGTACCTTTAAGAGAATAACTGGTCTCAGACTGCAGTACTGGCAGTGACCACCCCTGTATAAAAGGCGCTAGAGAGCCTCTGTTGGTTAGTTTCGTTTATGCCTTTCACCAGTAAAGACTTGTTTGTTTCTCTCCTGCTAGTCCATGTCTCAATCATTCACGGACTTAACACTGGCGACGAGTTAGAAACAAACTTACCTGCAACTCAGCAGCAGCTCCGACGACGTGTTGAAGGTCGGAGCCAGAAGAAGAAAAAAAAATAGGCCATTGAAACTCGAGAAACGGGCGTCGACCGTCAATCATTGATTTCAAAACTTGCAGGAGAGACTGTCCAGAGCCAGGCTGGGTTCCTCGGTCCGTGGTTTCCCAGCTAATCGGGCTGGTGGCAGGTAGTGCTCTGATCCTTCCTGGGCTGCAACGGGGCCGGGCAGCGAGTCGGGAAGCAAGGAGAGAGAGAGAGGGTGGAGCATACAGGGCGCGGCCGGTGTTTCGAAGCTGGGCAGCGTTCGGACCTCAGAAGAGGGAGGGAAGTGTTCCAGAGGGTCCGCTCCACGACGGGAAAATAATAAAAGAAAAAGAATACGCGCAAGAAACCGTGGAAAGCAGCGCTAACAACAACGGGGAAGAAGGAAAAGCGCGGGAGGTGCCATTTTGTTAAATCGGAGAAGAAGGCAAAGCGCAGGAGGCGCCATTTTAGATTTGCAAGATGCCGAAGACTGGCTGTATCACTGCTTTTGATAATACATTAGAGGACTGGACCACGTATGTGGAAAGAGTCGAGGTATATTTCGAGGCAAATGAAATAGCGGAGGGGAAAAAGGCATCAGTATTGCTAAACGTAATGGGCGCTAGAACGTACGGCCTATTGCGGGATCTGATTACTCCAGCCAAACTGAAGGCGAAGAGTTTTAACAAAATTGTTGCTGTTCTACAGGAGCACTTAAACCCTGCACCGCTGTTGATAGCAGAAAGATTTAAATTCCACAGGAGAACTCAGCACAAAGATGAGAGCAATGCTGAGTATCTTACGGAACTACGCAAGCTATCAAAGCACTGCCAGTTCGGAGCAGGACTGGCAGATACCCTACGGGACAAATTTGTCTGTGGACTCCTGAGTGAAGGAACACAGAAGAAGTTACTCGCAGAAAAAGAGCTGACGCTAGATAAGGCTTTCAGCGTGGCAGTATCGTATGAAGCAGCAGCCAGGGGAGCTGCAGAAATTCAACAAAAACCACAGGAATACGGCACCCACGAAATGACACGGGGATTTGCAAAATGTTATCGCTGCGGCAGAACTAACCATGACCAGAAGGACTGCTGGTCCAAAGACAAAATATGCAGACAATGCGGGAAGATTGGACACATTGCACGAGTTTGTAGGTCTGGGAAGAAGACCAGCGACAACAAAAAGGCTACTAAGGAACCGTACAAGAAAGTACAAAAGATGACGGACAGTAGTTCCGAAGACCAGATGAGCGATAGTGAATCCAAGAACAGGAGATTAAGCTGTCTCAAACTTCACAATGTAATCGCAAAAGAGGATCACCGAACCATTTGGGTCCCAAGTTAAAATGGAATTGGATATAGGATCAGCGCTAACCGTCATGAATCGACGAGACTATGAGCGGCTATTTTCACACATACCCTTGAGAGAGACATCCATCGTCTTGACAACGTATACGGGGCAAAAAGTATACCCCAGAGGAAAAATAAGGGTGCCTGTCGAATACAATGGCAAGAAAATACGGAAATTGTATCTCTACATACTGCCAAATGGTGGACCACCGTTATTGGGACGGGAATGGATCAGGAAGATAAACTTAGATTGGCATTCCATTCATGCAATGACGGTGGACGGTAAAAAAGATGAAGACGTCACTCCTGGACGATTGTCAACAATCTTAGCTAACGCCAAAGAGGTATTTCAACAAGAACTGGGCACGCTTAAAGGCGTAACCGCCTCGTTAAAAATAGAAGAGAATGCAGTTCCCAAGTTTTTCAAAGCGAGACCGGTACCATATGCAATTCGTCCAGCCGTCGAGGCAGAGCTGGAGAATCTGGAGAAGGCGGGCATGTTGTCTAAGGTCGACTGGAGCGAGTGGGCGACACCCATCGTTCCTGTCATGAAGAAAACGTTAAGCAATAAGTCCGGAGAGCCAAGGAAGATTCGCATCTGTGGGGATTTCAAGGTGACGGTGAACCCGGTCCTTCACACAGTACAATATCCTCTTCCAAGGATAGAAGACATCTTCGCCTCACTGTCTGGAGGGAAGCGTTTTACAAAAATTGACCTAGCACAAGCATATTTGCAGATGGAGGTTGAAGAGTCCTCTAGGAAGTATCTCACGATAAACACTCACAAAGGTCTTTACCAGTATCATCGATTGGTATTCAGAGTAGCATCGGCTCCGGCGATATGGCAAAGAGCGATGGAACAAGTCCTGCAAGGGATTCCGGGGACTCAGTGTTACTTGGACGACATCCTTGTAACAGGTGAAGATGACAGTGAACACCTTAACAACCTAGAACAGGTGCTCACTAGACTACGGGAACATGGGCTGCGAGCCAACCGCCCCAAGTGCGAATTTTTTAAGAAACAGATATCGTATTGTGGCCACGTGATTGATGAAGAGGGGTTACATAAGTCCCCTGACAAAATTGAAGCGGTTGTTAAGGCCCCAGCACCTGAAAATGTGTCACAACTGAGGTCATTCCTCGGGTTGGTGAATTACTATCATAAGTTTTTGCCGAATTTGTCGACAATTCTGCATCCACTGAACGCCCTGCTACGAACGGGGGTAGCATGGAAATGGAGCGATGATTGTAAATGTGCTTTTCAGAAGAGTAAGGACTTAATCACTTCGAAGGAAGTATTGGCTCACTACAACCCAGCACTGCCAATCAGGCTGGCGTGTGATGCGTCTCCCTACGGCATTGGGGCGGTACTGTCACATAAATTCCTTGATGGTTTGGAGAGGCCGATAGCTTTTGCGTCACGCTCGTTAACTTCTGCCGAGCGTAACTACGCCCAGATTGACAGAGAGGCCCTCAGCCTAGTGTGGGGGGTGAAGAAGTTCAATCACTATCTGCACAGTCAAAAATTTACTCTACTAACCGATCATCAACCTCTTGTCTCCATTTTCAACCCTCAGAAGGGCGTACCGATAATGACAGCACAACGGCTGCAGAGATGGTCCTTTTTCCTAGGGGCACAGCAACATGACATCGAGTACAGGGGAACTAAACAGCATGGAAATGCTGATGGATTGTCACGTCTACCGTTGCCGACGGTGGAAGAAGAAGACCTTGCAGTGGATCCAATGGAGTTATTCCACTCGACCATAGTCGAATGTCTCCCTGTGACGAATGCAAACATAGAAAAGGAAACACGGAATGACCCGACACTATCACGGGTCTATGATTTAACGGTGAAGGGATGGCCAGCACATGGCGAACCACTGCTGCCAGCATTTTCGCCAAGAAGAGAACAGCTGTCAGTGTGCAGAGGAACCTTGATGTGTGGATCCAGAGTAGTAATTCCACCTAAGTTGACGGATAGAGTGCTCAATGAGCTTCATGAGGGTCATCTGGGTGGGGTAAAAATGAAGAGCTTAGCCAGAGCGTTTGTGTGGTGGCCGGGAATCGATAGAGAAATCGAAGAGATGACCAAGAGCTGTGCAGGATGCCAGAAGGTCCAAAACGCCCCACCACAAGCTCCTCTGCATCCATGGGAGTGGCCCTCATCTCCATGGCAAAGGGTGCACATTGATTTTGCTGGTCCCTTCATGGACTCGATGTTTTTAATTGCGGTGGATGCACATTCAAAGTGGCCAGAGGTAATAAAAATGTCCTCAACCACCACGGAGAAAACTATCGCAGTTTTACGAACCATATTCGCCAGGAATGGGCTGCCTGAACAGATTTGCTCTGACAATGGACCACAGTTTGTGTCTGAAGAGTTCCGGAGGTTCTTAAAGAACAATGGTGTTAAGCATTACACATCTGCCCCATATCATCCAGCCACTAATGGATTGGCCGAGAGGTTTGTCCAAACATTCAAGAAGGCTATCAAGGCAATGTGTAATGAAGATATACCCCTACAACACAAGGTGGACAACTTCTTGTTTGCCTACTGGAATGCAACACATGCGGTTACCAACCAAACTCCAGCCATGATGTTCTTCAATCGAAGACTACGATGCCGCTTGGATTTGGTTAAGCCAAACGTCCGAAGAGATGTGGAGAACAGGCAGTTTCAGAATATGAATGAAAGGCCGACCAGGAGTTTTAAGATAGGTCAACCAGTTTTGGCCCGGGACTACCGCACTGAGAAATGGCAGCCAGGAACAATTTGTACACGACAAGGACCTCTCATGTATACCGTGGACGTTGGGGAGAGCATTGTAAGACGCCATGCTGACCAGATTCTAGAGTCACTGGAAAACGTCAACTCCACACCACGATCTGATACACCTGGTAATGAAATCGACGTTCCAATTGCAGCTACCGCAGAACCGGTAATATTGGAAGCAGATGAACCAAACAACGACATTGATTCCGACTCAACATTGCCAGAAGGACCTGATACTCCAAAGAGGCGTTATCCAGACAGAATCAGGAAGCCTCCTCAAAGACTGAACTTATAATTGCTTAAACTTAACCAATGTATCTAGCAACAGTAATTGTGATTGTAATTCGTTATCATTAGTTGTTAAATGAATGTTATGTACTGTTTATCTAAAAGGGGAGGAATTGTTGTGTATGTACCTTTAAGAGAATAACTGGTCTCAGACTGCAGTACCGGCAGTGACCACCCCTGTATAAAAGGCGCTAGAGAGCCTCTGTTGGTTAGTTTCGTTTATGCCTTTCGCCAGTAAAGACTTGTTTGTTTCTCTCCTGCTAGTCCGTGTCTTAATCATTCACGGACTTAACACACACAGTATTCCAGCTGTGGCCTAACTAGCATTTTATACAGCTCCATCATAACCTCCCTGCTCTTATATTCTATGCCTCGGCTAATGAAGGCAAGTATCCCATATGTCTTTTTAACCACCTTATCGACCTGTCCTGTTGCCTTCAGTGATCTGTCGTGCACACTAAGGTCCCTCTAATCCTCTGTCCTTCCTAGGGTCCTACCATTCATTGTGTATTCCCTTGCCTTGTTAGTCCTCCCAAAATGCATCACCTCACACTTTTCAGGGTTAAATTCCATTTGCCACTGTTCTGCCCATCTAACCATCTATATCACCCTGCAGCCTGAGGCTTCCCTCCTCGCTACTCCACCAATTTTCGTGTCATCTGTGAACTTACTGATCATACCTCCTACATTCATATCTGGAGGAGCCCATTCAGCCCCACGAGCCCATTACACTGGAACAGGAGGAGGCCATTCAGCCGCTCGAGCCTGTTACACGGGAACAGGAGGAGGCCATTCAGCGCCTCGAGCCTGTGACACAGGAACAGGAGAGGCCATTCAGCCTCTCGAGCCTGTTGCACAGGAACAGGAGGAGGCCATTCAGCCCCTCGAGCCTGTTACACCGGAACAGCAGTAGGCTATTCACCTCTCCAGCCTGTTACACGGGACCTGGAGGAGCCCATTCAACCTCTCGAGCCCGTTACACTGCAACAGGAGGAGGTCATTCAGCCCCTCGAGCCTGCTACACCGGAACGGGAGCAGTCCATTCAGCTCTTGAGCCTGTTACACAGGAACAAGAGGAGGCCACACAGCTCCTCCAGCCTGTTACATGGGAACAGGAGGTGTCCATTCAGCCCTCAAGCCGGTTACACAGGAAAAGGAGGAGCTCATTCAGTTCTTGAGCCTGTTACATGGGAACAGGAGGAGGCCACTCAGCCCCGCAAGTCTGTTGCACGGGAACAGGAGGACGTCATTCAGCCCCTTGAGCCTATTACATAGGAACAGGAGGAGGCCATTCTACTCCTCGAGCCTGTTACACCGGATCAAGAGGAGTCCATTCAGCTCTTGAGCCTGGTACACAGGAGGAGGACATTCAGCCCCTCGAGCCTGTTACACAGGAAGAGGTGGAGGCTAATCAGCCCCTCGAGCCTGTTACACAGGAACAGGAGGAGGCCATTCAGCCCCTTGAGCCTGTTACACAGGAACAGGAGGAGGCCATTCAGCCCCTCGAGCCTGTTACACAGGAACAGGAGGAGGCCATTCAGCCCCTTGAGCCTGTTACACAGGAACAGGAGGAGGCCATTCAGCCCCTCGAGCCTGTTACACAGGAACAGGAGGAGCCCTTCAGCCTGTACACGGGAACAGGAGAAGGCCTTTCAGCACTCGAGTCTGTTACATGTGAACAGGAGGAAGCCATTCAGTCCCTCGAGCCTGTAACACAGGAACAAGAGGAGGCCATTCTACTCCTCGAGCCTGTTACACCGGATCAAGAGGAGTCCATTCAGCTCTTGAGCCTGGTACACAGGAGGAGGACATTCAGCCCCTCGAGCCTGTTACACAGGAAGAGGTGGAAGCTAATCAGCCCCTCGAGCCTGTTACACAGGAACAGGAGGAGGCCATTCAGCCCCTTGAGCCTGTTACACAGGAACAGGAGGAGGCCATTCAGCCCCTCGAGCCTGTTACACAGGAACAGGAGGAGGCCATTCAGCCCCTTGAGCCTGTTACACAGGAACAGGAGGAACCCTTCAGCCTGTACACGGGAACAGGAGAAGGCCTTTCAGCACTCGAGTCTGTTACATGTGAACAGGAGGAGGACATTCAGCCCCTCGAGCCTGTTACACAGGAACAAGAGGAGGCCATTCAGCACCTCGAGCCTGTTACACAGGAACAGGAGGAGGCCATTCAGCCCCTTAAGCCTCTTACACAGGAACAGGAGGACAGATTCAGCCCCTCGAGCCTGTTACACCGGAACTGGAGGAGGCCATTCAGCACTTGAGCCTGTTACACGGGAACAGGAGGAGACCATTCTGCCCCTCGAGCCTGTTGCACAGGAACAGAAGGAGGTCATTCAGCCCCTGAGCCTGTTAAACAGGAACAGGAAAAGACCATTCAGCCATTCAAGCCTAAAGACAGGATCAAGAGGAGGCCATTCAGCACCTCGAGCCTGTTACACGGGAACAGGAGAAGGCCATTCAGCCCCTCGAGCCTCTTACACAGGAACAGGAGGACACATTCAGCCCCTCGAGCCTGTTACTGAGGAGCAGGAGGAGGCCATTCAGCTCTCGAGACTGTTACACGGGAACTGGAGGAGACCATTCAGCACTCGAGCCTGTTACACAGCAACAGGAGGAGGCCATTCTACCCCTCGAATCTGTTACACAGGAACAGGAGGAGGACATTCAGCCCCTCGGGCCTGTTTCACGGGAACAAGAGGAGGCCATTCTACCCCTCGAGCCTGTTACACGGGAACAGGAGGAGGCCATTCAGCACTCGAGCCTGTTAAACAGGAACAGGAGGCCATTCAGCCCCTCGAGCCTGTTACACAGGAACAGGATGAGGCCATTCAGCCCCTTGAGCCTCTAACACAGGAACAGGAGGACACATTCAGCCCCTCGAGCCTGTTACAGGGGAGCAGAATGAGGCCATTCAGCTCTCGAGCCTGTTACATGGGAACAGGATAAGGCCATTCAGCACTCGAGCCTGTTACACAGGAACAGGAGGAGCCATTCAGCACCTCGAGCCTTTTACACAGGGAAAGGAGGAGGCCATTCAGCCCCTCGAGCCTGTTAAATGGGAACAGGAGTAGGCCATGCAGACCTTCGAGCCTCTTGCATGGGAAAAGGAGGACGTCATTCAGCCCTTCGAGCCGGTTACACAGGAACAGGAGCTGCCCATGCAGCCCCTCGAGCCTATTGCACAGGAACTGGAGGAGGCAATTCAGCCCCTCGAGCCTGTTGTACAGGAACAGGAGGAGCCCATTCAGCCTCTTGAGCCTATTACACTGGAACAGGAGGTGTTCATTCAGCCTCTCGAGCCTGTTACATGGGAACAGGAGGAGCTCATTCAGCCCCTCGAGCCTGTTGCACAGGAACAGGAGGAGGCAATTCAGCCCCTCGATCCTGTTGCACAGAAACAGAAGGAGGTCATTCAGCCCCTCGAGCCTGTTACACGGGAACAGGTGGTGTCCATTCAGCCCCTCCAGCCTGTTCCACAGGAACAGGAGGAGGCAATTCAGCTCCTCGAGCCTGTAGTACAGGAACAGGAGGAGTCCATTAGCCCTTCGAGCCTGTTACATGGGAACAGGAGGAGTCATTCAGTCCCTTGAACCTGTTACATAGGAACAGGAGGAGGCCATTCAGCTCTTGAGCCTGTTACACAGGACCTGGTGGAGTTCATTGAGCCCCTCGAGCCTGTTACACGGGAACAGGAGGAGGCCTCTCAGCCCCTCGAGTCTGTTGCATGGGAACAGGAGGACGTCATCCTGACCCTCGAGCCCGTTACACATGAACAAGAGGATCCCATTCAGCCCCTCGAGCCTCTTGCATGGGAACAGAAGGACGTCATCCAGCCCCTCGATCCTGTTACACAGGAAGAGGAAGAGGAGGAGGCCATTCAGCCCTCAAGCCTGTTAAACGGGAATAGGAGGAGTCCATTCAGCCCCTTGAGCCTGTTGCACAAGAACAGGAGGAGGTAATTCAGCCCCTCGAGCCTGTTTTACAGGATTTAGAGGACAAGAATACACCTGGAGTACTGAGCAGTTCTGGGCACCACACCTTAGGAAGGATATATTGGCCATGGAGGGAGTGCAGCGTAGGTTTACCAGAATGATACCCGGACTCCAAGGGTTGAATTACGAGGAGAGATTACACAAATTAGGGTTGTATTCCCTGGAATTTAGAAGGTTAAGGGGTGATCTGATCAAAGTTTTCAGGATATTAAGGGGAACAGATAGGGTAGATAGAGAAAAACTATTTCCGCTGGGTTGGACATTCTAGGACTAGGGGGCATAGTCTAAAAATTAGAGCCAGACCTTTCAGGAGTGAAAATAGGAAACACTTCTCCACAAAAGGTTGTAGAAGTTTTGAACTCTCTTCCGCAAACAGCAATTGACGCTAGATCATCGGAGATTGATAGCTTTTTGTTAACCAAAGGTACTAAGGGATATGGGCAAAGGCGGGTATATGGAGTTAGGCCACAGATCAGCTATGATCTCATTGAATGGCGTAGCAGGCTCGAGGGGCTGAATAGCCTACTCATGTTCCTATGTTCCTTCCTAAGTTCCCCATTCTAACCACTCTTTTCCAATGCTCTGAGCAGTGTCCCGAGGATCGACGGGAGGAACAACAGTCAGTTGTCAGCGGCGGCGGCAGTGCGGACCTGCGAGGGACGAGGGGCGGGATAAAAGCGCCAGAGTCCAGGTGAGGCCCCACAGCAGCAGCGGCGACGGCGGCAGTGCGGACCTGCGAGGGACGAGGGCCGAGAGGCGGGATAAAAGCGCCAGAGTCCAGGTGAGGCCCCACAGCAGCAGCGGCGACGGCGGCAGTGCGGACCTGCGAGGGACGAGGGCCGAGAGGCGGGATAAAAGCGCCAGAGTCCAGGTGAGGCCCCACAGCAGCAGCGGCGGTGGCAGCAGTGCGGACCTGCGAGGGACAAGGGCCAAGGCAGGATAAAAGCGCCAGAGTCTAGGTGAGGCCCCACAGCAGCAGCGGCGGCGGCAGCAGTGCGGACCTGCGAGGGACAAGGGCCGAGAGGTGGGATAAAAGTGCCAGAGTCTAGGTGAGGCCCCACAGCAGCAGCGGCGGCAGTGCGGACCTGCGAGGTCGAGGGCCGAGAGGTGGGATAAAAGTGCCAGAGTCCAGGTGAGGCCCACAACAGCAGCAGTGGCAGTGTGCACCTGCGAGGGACGAGGGCCGAGAGGCAGGATAAAAGCGCCAGAGTCCAGGTGAGGCCCACAGCAGCAGCAGTGGCAGTGTGCACCTGCGAGGGACGAGGGCCGAGAGGCAGGATAAAAGCGCCAGAGTCCAGGTGAGGCCCACAGCAGCAGCAGTGGCAGTGCGCACCTGCGAGGGACGAGGGCCGAGAGGCAGGATAAAAGCACCAGAGTCCAGGTGAGGCGTACTAATCTGCAGTCTCCAAACTCAGAGGGAGGGAGAGAAGTAAAAAGTAATCGAAGTGTGACGTCACCAGAAAGCAGATAAGTGATTAGTTGGTGAGTATTTCTCTCTTTTTAAACTTTAACTCTGTGGTTTATAGTTACTAAGGTCTCTCTGGTGTAGCGGGGACTGTTGGTAAACCATTTAACTGTAGTGTAATTGGTGGGATTGATTTGATTTAATTTAATTTCAATTAATTAAGGGGTAAGTCATGGCAGGACAGCCCGGTGCCATGGTATGCTCCTCCTGTGATATGTGGGAACTCAGGGACACTTCCTGTGTCCCTGACAACTACGTGTGCAGGAAGTATATCCAACTGCAGCTACTGACAGACCGCATTGCGGCGCTGGAGCTGCAATTGGATGCATACTGGAGCGTTCGCGATGCTCAGGACGTCGTGAATAGCACATTTAGGGAGTTGGACACACCACAGATAGAGGTTGGACAGGCAGAAAGGGAAGGGGTGACCAACAGGCAGAGTACTAGGTGCAGGCAGGTAGTGCAGGGGTCCCCTGTGGACATCCCCCTCTCAAACAGATACACCACTTTGAGTGCTGTTGAGGGGGATGGCTTATCAGAGGAAAGCAGCAGCAGCCAACTTCCTGGCACCAGGGGTGGCTCTGCTGCACAGGACGGGAGGAAAAAGAGGGGTAGAGCTACAGGAATAGGGGATTCTATTGTAAGGGGAATAGATAGGCGTTTCTGCGGCCGCAAACGAGACTCCAGGATGGTGTGTTGCCTCCTTGGTGCAAGGGTCAAGGATGTCTCAGAGCGGCTGCAGAACATCTTGGAAGGGGAGGGTGAACAGCCAGTTGACGTGGTGCATATAGGTACCAACAATATAGGTAAAAACCGGGATGAGGTTCTAAAAGCTGAATATAGGGAGCTAGGAGGTAAATTAAAATAGGACCTCAAAGGTAGTAATCTCAGGATTGCTACCAGTGCCACGTGCTAGTCAGAGTAGAAATAGAAGGATATTTCAGATGAATACGTGGCTAGAGGAATGGTGCAACGGGGAGGGATTCAAGTTCCTGGGACATTGGAACCGGTTCTG
This sequence comes from Somniosus microcephalus, assembly GCF_052327205.1. Lineage (NCBI taxonomy): Eukaryota > Metazoa > Chordata > Chondrichthyes > Squaliformes > Somniosidae > Somniosus > Somniosus microcephalus. Next base: position 79,628,089 of record NC_140999.1, on the reverse strand, counting down.
GGGGAGGTGGGACCAGTTCAAGCCGGACGGTTTGCACCTGGGCAGGACTGGAACCGATGTCCTAGGGGGAGTGTTTGCTAGTTGTAATGAAATCTGTTTGTCTTGATCCTGTATTCGTTTTGCACTCATGTATATTACCCTCCCCCACTGTGTATAGTTTCACTTCCTCTTTCCCGACTAACCTGGGAGGTTCCAGGTCTTGGCTCTTGGCTCCGCCCCTGACTTCTCTTACATAAAGATCCCAGGATCTGTATGACTCATTCCTGTGAACCAGTCGGCGTGTTGAGATGTTAGCTCTGCTCTTAGTGATTAAAAGCCAACTTGTTTAAGTCTCTAACTTCTAGTTTTGTGGTTATTGAAGGCCCATCAATTTTAATCACTAAAGAATACTAGGATGGATCGACTCCTAAAACCAGAGCGTCTGGACTTGGATCCACATTCTGCTGAAGCATCAAATCAATTTGGACACTGGCTCAAATGCTTCGAACTCTTCGCGGGGGCCTCATCCGCTAGCGAGGTAGATAAACTTAGTCTACTGACTACTCGCGTAAGTCATCGGATTTATTCGTTCATCCGGGACGCCACCTCTTACACGGAGGCCATCACTATCCTGAAGGCCCAATACCAGAGGCCGGTAAACGAAGTGTACGCCAGACATCTGCTGGCTACACGCAGGCAGCGACCAGAGGAATCAATGGACGATTTCTTACAGGGCCTAAAGGACCTGGTCCGGGACTGTAACTGCAAGGCCGTGACGGCCAACGCGTACTCTGACGAATTGGTCCGTGATTCCTTCATCACGGGCCTCAAATCGAATTATATCTGGCAGAGACTGCTGGAGAAGGAGGTCCTGGACTTAAAAAAGGCAGTGGCCACTGCGCGATCGCTGGACATGGCCCAGAAAAACTCTGACTCTTATTCTTCCGGCTATGCGGCCCTCACCGCCTCGTGCACGCCGAGGGGGCCGCCATCTTGGAATCAGCCATCTTCCCCATCCAGGTCTCAGACCAGCTCTACGCCGCCGGAGTCCCCACACAAAAGTTCACCCAGGAGTCCTACTACAGCGGCAATGTCTCGAGGCCCGAAATGCTACTTCTGCGGCCAGGCCAAGCACCTCAGACAACGATGCCCAGCGAAGGACGCTACATGCTTCAAATGTAAGAAAAAGGGGCATTTTAGCAAAGTCTGCAGGGGGAATCCGATTTCCAACTCCGTCACCGCCTCGTGCGTGCCGTGCGGGCCGCCATCTTGGGATCCGCCATCTTTTCCCAACTCAACGGCCGCCCAGGGCCCAACAGTGGCTTCGATCACGGTGGATCAATCCAGGCCACACCCGTTGACAAAATCCATGATGGACATACAGGTAAACGGGAATTTAACAAAATGTTTAATTGACTGTGGGAGTACCGAGAGTTTTATCCACCCTAGCCTGGTACAGCGGCACTCATTAACGGTAACCCCTACACGGAGCAGAATTGCTATGGCTGCTAAGCCCCACACTTCGGACATTTTGGGCTACTGTGTGGTAACACTGACTGTAAAAGGCACGGACTACAAGGATTTTAAACTCCTCATGATGCCAGAACTCTGTGTTAATGTAATCTTGGGCCTGGACTTCCAGTGCCACCACGAAAGTGTCACGCTAGCATATGGCGGGTCCCGGCCGCCACTCACAGTCTGTGGCCTATCAACCTTAAAAATCAGCCCGCCCTCTTTATTCGCGAATCTCGCTCCGAACTGTAGGCCCATAGCGACCAAAAGTAGACGGTACAGTCTGGAAGACAGACACTTTATCAAGGCAGAAGTGGACAGACTCCTGCGGGAAGGCATTATTGAATGCAGTACCAGCCCGTGGCGTGCCCAAGTAGTCATAGTTAAAAATAGCGAAAAGAAACGGATGGTAATTGACTACAGCCAGACTGTTAATATTTATACCCAGCTGGACGCCTACCCTTTACCCCGCATATCAGAAATGGTCAACCAGATTGCGCAATACCGAGTCATCTCGACTATCGACCTCAAATCCGCATATCACCAGCTCCCCATTAGAACGGAGGACCGCCCATACACCGCCTTCGAGGCGAACGGGCGCCTCTACCATTTTCTCAGAGTGCCCTTCGGAGTAACAAATGGGGTCTCGGTCTTCCAACGTGAGATGGACCGCATGGTTGATGAGAATAAACTACAAGCTACCTACCCCTATCTGGACAATGTCACTATCTGCGGGCACAACCAGCAAGACCACGATCTAAATCTTGCGAGATTTTTAAAAACTGCCCTAAAGCTGAATCTAACCTACAACGAAGACAAATGTGTCTTCAACACAACCCGTCTCTGTATCCTCGGCTGTGTGGTGGAAGATGGGGTAATTGGACCGGACCCTGACCGATTACACCCCCTAAAGGAACTGCCCCTGCCACACAATCCCAAAGCTTTAAAAAGGTGCCTGGGATTTATTTCGTATTATGCCCAATGGGTGCCCAATTACTCTGATAAGGCCCGACCCCTCATTAAATCGACGTCCTTCCCACCATCAGCTGAAGCTCGGGAGGCTTTCACCAGTATTAAACAGGACATTGAAAGGGCTGCAGTGTGTGCAGTGGACGAATGCATTCCCTTTCAAGTCAAAAGCGATGCGTCAGACTTTGCCTTAGCTGCGACCCTCAATCAGACTGGGAGATCTGTGGCCTTCTTCTCCCGAACCCTTCAGGGACCTGAAATCAGGCACTCTTCTGTCAAGAAGGAGGCACAGGCTATAGTGGAGGCAGTGCGGCACTGGAGACACTACCTAGCCGGCAAACGTTTCACCCTGCTCACCGACCAGCGGTCGGTGGCTTTCATGTTTAATAACAAACAAAGGGGGAAAATCAAGAATGACAAAATACTCAGGTGGAGGATCGAACTATCCACGTTTGACTATGATATTATGTACAGGCCGGGAGCCCTTAATGAACCCCCAGATGCCCTATCGCGGGGAATGTGTGCCAGCATTCATACGGACAAATTACAGGGTCTCCACAACAACCTCTGTCACCCAGGGGTCACCCAACTATACCATTTTATAAAGTCCCGCAATCTGCCCCACTCCATCGAGGAGGTCAGGGCAATGACCAGAGCCTGCCGCATCTGTGCGGAATGCAAGCCTCGTTTCTACAGGCCTGACCGTGCACACCTTATCAAAGCCACACGGCCATTCGAGCGCCTAAGTCTGGACTTCAAGGGACCCCTTCCCTCTGCCGACCGTAACGTATACTTCCTCAATATCATTGATGAATATTCCCGCTTCCCCTTCGCCATTCCCTGCCCAGACATGACCAGTGCCACGGTCATCAAGTGTCTCTGTAATCTATTCTGCATGTTTGGCATGCCGAACTACATACACAGCGATAGGGGGACGTCATTCATGAGTGACGAGCTGCGCCAGTTCTTGCTCTCGAAGGGGATAGCCACTAGCAGAACCACTAGCTACAACCCCCGGGGTAATGGGCAAGTGGAAAGGGAGAATGCTACTGTTTGGAAGGCTGTCACGTTAGCCTTAAAGTCAAAAGGCCTTCCGACCTCCCGCTGGCAGGAAGTCCTCCCAGACGTGCTCCACTCCATAAGGTCTCTGTTATGTACTGCCACTAACGCTACCCCTCACGAAAAGATGTTCGTTTTCCCCCGGAAATCCACCTCGGGCATATCTCTACCCGCGTGGCTGACGTCTCCGGGGACAGTACTATTGCGGAAGCACATGAGAGGCCATAAAACGGACCCCCTTGTGGAAAAGGTACAGCTCCTCCATGCAAACCCTCAGTACGCCTATATCGAATACTCTGACGGGCGAGAGGACACTGTTTCCATAAAAGACCTCGCTCCCTCGGGGAGCGGAGAGAACGATGGGAGACTACCCGATGAAGACCTACACTACAAAGAGACAGGACGCCCAGAGGTATCAATACCCAACTTTAACCTGGAGGACACTGCAGATAACCTGGAAGACACTGCGGAGGCCCGGACAGCGGAGGAACCAGAATCCACTCCCCTAGAGGCACCCCAACCGGTTTTGCGCCGATCACTGAGAACTGCAAAACCTCCTGACAGACTCACTTATACCAACTTTTAAGAAACACCACCCCGATGGACTAAATCTATAGAAGGGGTGAATGTAATGAAATCTGTTTGTCTTGATCCTGTATTCATTTTGCACTCATGTATATTACCCTCCCCCACTGTGTATAGTTTCACTTCCTCTTTCCCGACTAACCTGGGAGGTTCCAGGTCTTGGCTCTTGGCTCCGCCCCTGACTTCTCTTACATAAAGATCCCAGGATCTGTATGACTCATTCCTGTGAACCAGTCGGCGTGTTGAGATGTTTGCTCTGATCTTAGTGATTAAAAGCCAACTTGTTTAAGTCTATAACTTCTAGTTTTGTGGTTATTGAAGGCCCATCACTAGTGCTCTGGGGGAGGGTTTAAACTAAAATGGCAGGGGGTTGGGAACCTGAGCAGGGAGACAGGAAAGGGAAACAAGGATAAAAGCAAAAGATAGGAAGGACAAAAACAAAAGTGGCAGTCAGAGAAATCAACGGTTTAAATCAAACCTGGCCACAGTAAATAATAATTCTAATAGGTCTAAGAGCATTAAAAAAACAAGCCTGAAGGCTTTGTGTCTTAATGCGAGGAGCATTCGTAATAAGGTGGATGAATTGGCTGCGCAAATAAAGGTAAACGAATATGATTTGGTTGGGATTACGGAAATGTGGCTCAAGGATGGCCAAGGCTGGGAACTCAACATCCAGGGGTATTCGATATTCAGGAAAGATAGGCAAAAAGGAAAGGGAGGTGGGGTAGCATTACTGGTTAAAGAAGGGATTAACACAATTGTAAGGAAGGATATTGGCTCTGATGATGTGGAATCTGTATGGGTAGAATTGAGAAATACCAAGGGGCAGAAAACGTTAGTGGGAGTGGTATATAGACCTCCAAACAGTAAGGCGGAGGTTGGGGATGGCATTAAAAGGGAAATTAAAGAAGCGTGCAATAAGGGCACAGCAGTCATCATGGGTGACTTTAATCTACATATAGATTGGGCTAACCAAATTAGTAACAATACTGTGGAGGAGGAATTCCTGGAGTGTTTACGGGATGGTTTCCTGGACCAATGTGTCGAGGAACCAACCAGAGACCAGGCCATCTTAGACTGGGTATTATGTAACGAGAAAGGATTAATTAGCAATCTTGTTGTACTAGGCCCCTTGGGTCGGAGCGATCATAATGGGCCAGTAATTCCTGTCCCAACGCGTGAGTACGGACGGGGTACTCACGCGTGGGCCCGGAGGAATTGCCAGTTTTCAGCATGCACAGCGCATGTGGGGAAAACCGACATTTCCTCTCCTCTGACCCAAGGGGTTAAGAGGCGGAACGCGTACGACATATCAGGCAGCGCGTGCGCGCTGAACTTCCCTTTTTTTATTAGAGTTGCCCGCGGGGAAAGACTCCGGTTTTTACGCGTGGAAAAAGCAGCCGTAAGTACGTACTTTTAACAGGTAAGTGGTCTATTAAGTTAAATTAGAAAATTTTTCCACAGGTTCTTTTTTTTTGAAGACTTTACAGTAAGGTGTGTATTTTTAGCCCCGATTTTTTATATAATTTTTTTCAAAATTTAAAATTATTGTTTAAAATAGTGTTTTACAGTTATTTATAGTGTATTTAAGTAGTGCGATTTAAAAAAAAAATTCTTTCAAGTTTAAGTAGTGTTTTGGGGCCAGGGGTTTTCATGAGTTTGACAGTTCTTACTATCAAACTCATGAATGAACTTTTGCAACCTCCCATTGGTTGCCCAGTGCTCACGTGATCCCAGCCGACTCATCGCACTAAGTACGCCGCTGGGTCATGCACGCACAGCGCGGCAGGACCTGAAGCGGGCCAATGACAGGAAATGCAATGCGGGCCAGGATTGAAATGTCAGCGCGCCGGGTAAGTGCACATCGGGGACTTGCACGCGCGGCAAGCCCCCGAACCTAATTTCTGGCCCAATATGATCGAATTCTTCATTAAGATGGAGAATGAAGTAGTTGACTCAGAGACTAGGGTCCTAAATTTAAATAAAGGAAACTACGATGGTCTGAGGCGCGAGTTGGGTAGGATTAATTGGGGAATGTCACTCAAAGGGTTGACGGTGGGTAGGCAATGGCAAACAGTCAAAGACCACATGGATGAACTACAGAATTTGTTCATCCCAGTTTGGCATAAAAATTAAACAAAAATAGTGACTCAACTGTGGCTAACAAGGGAAATTAGGGATAGCATAAGATCCAAGGAGAGGACATATAAAATGGCCAGAAAAAGCAATAATCCTGAGGATTGGGAGAAGATTAGGATTCAACAAAGGAGGACAAAGGGATTAATTAAGAAGGGGAAAATAGAATATGAGAGTGATGCGCTATCAATAACTCAAAAGACTGAGATTAAGCGAGTAACTAACAGGCTTTTATTAACAAGAGAATGAAGGTGTGCCTCGAGTGGTCGACCGGTCCAGAATACAGAGGGACTGTGGAGCAGTCACCTTTATACCTGGACTCGTGGGAGGAGTCAGCCGAGACATGTACAGGCATGTACACAGTGGAATACAAACAGTGGTTTACCACATTCACCCCTTGTTTAAAATTGAGTCCGGTGGGGTGAAGTGTATTAAAAGTTAGTGTATTGGAGTCTCTCCGGAGGTCTTGTCTGCCGCTGTGATCGACGTGGCGACGGCAGGAGTAGTGAAGCTTCCGGCGTCGAGTCCCGCGTAGGCTGGGGCACTGGTGTGTAGTCCTCGTAGGTGTCGAGCGGGTCGCGGGGCCCAGGCCTGCCGTCTGCTGGGGCTGGATATCGGATCGTGGGGGGGGGTGGTAGTGGGTAGTGGGTTACTGCGGCCCCCGAGGGTGCGAGGTCTTGTATGGAGACTGTGTCCTCCCACCCGTCCGGGTACGCAATGTAAGCATACTGGGGGTTGGCGTGGAGGAGGTCGACCCTCTCGACCAGGGGGTCCGTTTTATGGGTCCTCACGTGTCTTCTCAGTAGGACCGGCCCTGGGGACGTCAGCCATGGCGGTAGCGATGTCCCCGATGTGGACTTCCTTGGGAAGACAAACATTTTCTCATGAGGGGTGGCGTTAGTGGCAGTGCAGAGCAGTGACCGAATAGAGTGGAGTGCATCGGGGAGCACATCCTGCCAGCGGAAGGTCGGAAGGCCCCTAGACTTTAAGACTAGCAGGACGGCCTTCCAAACTGTCGCATTCTCTCTTTCCACCTGTCCGTTCCCCCGGGGGTTGTAACTGGTGGTCCTGCTTGTGGCAATACCCCTAGCGAGCAGGTACTGACGGAGTTCGTCGCTCATAAACGATGAGCCCCGGTCGCTATGAATATAGCTGGGGAAACCGAACAGGGTGAAGAGGTCGTTCAGACATTTAATGACCGTGGCACTGGTCATGTCCGGGCAGGGGATGGCGAAGGGGAAACGGGAGTACTCATCAACAATGTTGAGGACGTACACATTGCGGTCGGAGGAGGGGAGAGGCCCTTTAAAATCAACGCTCAGGCGCTCGAAGGGGCGAGTGGCTTTTATCAGGTGAGCCCTGTCTGGTCTATAAAAGTGCGGTTTGCACTCAGCGCAGACTTGGCAGTTCCTGGTCATGGTCCTGACCTCCTCAATGGAGTAAGGCAGGTTGCGGGCCTTGACACGCGATCGAGCATCCGGGGGTTCATTGAGCTTCCCGGGCCGGTACAAGATCTCGTAATTGTAGGTGGAAAGTTTGATTCTCCACCTCAAGATCTTGTCATTTTTGATTTTGCCCCTCTGCTTGTTGTTAAACATAAAAGCCACTGAACGCTGGTCAGTGAGCAGGGTAAATCGTTTTCCGGCCAGGTAGTGCCTCCAATGACGCACAGCCTCCACAATAGCCTGGGCCTCCTTCTCAACAGCGGAGTGTCTGGTCTCCAGGCCCTGGAGGGTTCGTGAAAAGAAGGCCACGGGTCTCCCCGCCTGATTGAGGGTAGCGGCCAGGGCAAAGTCGGACGCGTCGCTTTCCACCTGGAAGGGGATGGATTCGTCCACTGCGTGCATGGTGGCTTTGGCAATGTCTTCCTTGATACGGTGGAAGGCTAAGCGGGCCTCTGCCGTCACGGGAAAAGAGGTGGTCTTGGTCAGCGGACGGGCCTTGTCCGCATAGTAGGGGACCCACTGGGCGTAATAAGAGAAAAACCCTAGGCACCTCTTCAGGGCCTTGAGGCAGTGGGGCAGTGGGAGTTCCATAAGGGGACGCATCCGGTCGGGGTCGGGGCCGATGACTCCGTGTTCCACAACACAGCCAAGGATGGCGAGGCAGGTTGTGCGGAATATGCACTTCTCCTTGTTATACGTCAGGTTGAGGAGTTTGGCGGTGCAGAGGAATTTTTCGAGGTTTGCGTCATGGTCCTGCAAGTCATGGCCGCAGATGGTCACATTGTCCAGATATGGGAAAGTGGCCTGCAACGCATTTTGATCGACCATCCGGTCCATCTCCCTTTGGAAGACGGAGACCCCGTTGGTGACGCCAAAGGGAACCCTAAGGAAGTGATAGAGGCGGCCGTTTGCCTCAAAGGCAGTATACTGGCGGTCCTCAGGGCGGATAGGGAGCTGGTGGTACGCTGATTTCAGGTCAATGGTCGAGAAGACACGGTACTGCGCGATCTGGTTGACCATATCAGCTATGCGGGGGAGTGGGTAAGCGTCCAGCAGGGTGTAGCGATTTATTGTCTGGCTGTAGTCGATGACCAGGCGCTGCTTCTCGCCGGTCTTAACGACCACAACCTGGGCTCGCCAGGGGCTGGTGCTGCCCTCAATAATCCCTTCCTTCAGGAGCCGCTCCACTTCGGTTTTAATGAAAACCCTGTCCCCGGCACTGTATCGCCTGCTCTTTGTGGCGATGGGCTTACAGTCGGGGGTGAGGTTAGCAAACAGTGGGGGGGGGGTGACTCTGAGTGTGGAGAGGTTACACCTGGTGCGCGGCGGGCAATTTGGAAGCTGCTGGCTGCGGACTGTGAGTGGGGGGAGGGGTCCACCGTACGCCATCGTAACACTTTTAAGGTGGCACTGAAAATCTAACCCCAGTAGAACGGCAGCGCAGAGGTCGGGCAGGACCAGAAGTTTAAAATTATCGTACACAGTCCCGTCTACTACGAGTGTCACCACGCAGTAGCCGCCAATGTCCACCGACTGGGACTCGGAGGCCATAGAAATCCGCTGGTGCACAGGCAGGACTGGGAGAGAGCAACACCTCACCGTGTTGGGGTGGATGAAGCTCTCCGTGCTCCCAGAGTCAAAAAGGCAGATTGTTTCGTGACCATTTACCTTAATGTCCATTGTGGACCGGGCCAACTGGTGCGGTCTCGCTTGGTCCAGCGTAACGGAGGCCAGGATGTGGCTGGGGTGGCACGGCGCTATGAGACGGTCCTACCGTGTCCCAGGCTGTCGTTCCCCGCGGCGTCCACGGTGCAGAGGAGTAGGCATCCATGCCCCGGTAGGCTGCGTCCAATGAGAGTGCGAGTTCAGAGGCCTTGTTGAGGTCGAGGTCACCCTGCTCCAACAATCGCTGTCGGGTGTAATTGGACTTGTGGCCCGCTACAAAAGCGTCCCGGATAAGTTCCTCTGTGTACACGGCGGCCTTTACATCCTTACAACCACAGGCCCGGCCAAGCACGGACAGTGCCTGAAGGTATTCCTCGGTCGATTCCCCAGGTTGTTGTTTACGACTCCCCAGAAGGTGCCTGGCGTACACTTCGTTCACTGGGCGCGTGTACTGGTCCTTGAGGAGCTTGATAGCATCCGTGTACGAGGTCGCGTCCTGGATGACCGAGTACACTCGGTGGTTCACTTTGGAGGTCAGGACATCCAGTTTGTCCTCGTCCGATTTGCCCGTTGCAGCGGAGGCGATCAGGAATTTTTCAAAACACCTCAGCCAGTGAGTAAACTTGGTGGATGCGTCCGACTCCCGATGGTCTAAGTCTAGGCATGCTGGTGTGAGGATCTTCTCCATTATAAAAATCTTGTTAATAAAATTGATGCGCTATCAATAACTCAAAAGACTGAGATTAAGCGAGTAACTAACAGGCTTTTATTAACAAGAGAATTAAGGTGTGCCTCGAGTGGTCGACCGGTCCAGAATACAGAGGGACTGTGGAGCAGTCACCTTTATACCTGGACTCGTACCGAGACATGTACAGGCATGTACACAGTGGAATACAAACAATGGTTTACCACAGAGAGTAAGCTTGCAGGGAACATAAAACCTGACTGTAAAAGCTTTTATAGATATGTGAAGAGAAAACGATTGGTGAAGTCAAGTGTAGGTCCCTTGCAGTCAGAATCAGGGGAATTTATAATGGGGAACAAAGAAATGGCAGACCAACTAAATACATATTTTGGTTCTGTCTTCACAAAGGAGGACACAAATAACCTCCCAGAGATGCTGGGGAACATAGGGTCTGATGAAAGGGAGGAACTGAAAGAAATCAGTATTTGTAGGGAAATGGTGTTAGGGAAATTGATGGGATTGAAGGCCGATAAATCCCCAGGGCCTGATAATCTACATCCTAGGGTACTTAAGGAAGTGGCCCTAGAAATAGTAGATGCATTGCTTATCATCTTCCAACATTCGACGGAATCTGGAACAGTACCCATGGATTGGAGGGTAGCTAATGTAACCCCACTATTCAAAAAAGATGGTAGGGAGAAAATGGGGAATTACAGACCGGTAAGCCTGACATCGGTAGTGGGGAAAATGCTAGAGTCCATTATAAAAGATGTAATAGCAGAGCACTTGGAAAACAGTGACAGAATCGGACAAAGTCAACATGGATTCACAAAAGGTAAATCGTGCTTGACTAATCTACTGGAATTTTTTGAGGATGCAACTGGTAAAATAGATAAGGGAGAACCAGTGGATGTGGTGTATCTGGACTTTCAGAAGGCCTTCGATAAGGTCCCGCATAAGAGATTAGCGTGTAAAGTTAAGGCACATGGGATTGGGGGCAAGGTATTGACTTGGATAGAGAACTGGTTGGCAGACAGAAAGCAAAGAGTTGGAATAAACGGGTCTTTTTCCGAATGGCAGGCAATGACTAGTGGGGTACCGCAGGGATCGGTCCTTGGACCCCAGCTATTCACAATATATATAAATGATCTGGACAAGGGAACTAGATGTAATATCTCCAAATTTGCAGATGACACAAAGTTGGGTGGGCATGTGTGCTGTGAGGAGGTTGTCGAGAAACTCCAGGATGATTTGGACATGTTGGGTGATTGGGCAGATACGTGGCAGATGCAATATAACGTGGATAAATGTGAGGTTATCCACATTGGTGGCAAAAACAGGAAGGCAGATTATTATCTAAATGGCAATAGATTGGGAGAAGGGGAAGTGCAATGAGACCTGGGTGTCCTTGTGCACCAGTCGCTGAAGGTAAGCATGCAGGTGCAGCAGGCGGTTAAGAAGGCAAATGGTATGTTGGCCTTCGTAGCGAGAGGGTTTGAGTACAGGAACAAGGATGTCTTGCTGCAGTTGTACAGGGCCTTGGTGAGACCACACCTTGAGTATTGTGTGCAGTTTTGGTCACCTTATCTGAGGAAGGATGTTCTTGCCATGGAAGGAATTCAGCGAAGATTCACCAGGCTGATACCTAGGATGGCAGGAATGACGTATGAGGAGAGATTGGGTCGATTGGGCTTGTACTCGCTGGAGTTTAGAAGAATGAGAGGTGATCTCATTGAAACTTATAAAATTCTGACAGGACTGGACAGACTAGATGCAGAAAGGATGTTCCCGAAGGTCGGGGAGTCCAGAACCAGGGGACACAGTCTAAGGATAAAGGGTAGGCCATTTAGGACAGAAGTGAGGAGGAATTTCTTCACCCAGAGAGTGGTGAACCTGTGGAACTCTCTACCACAGAAGGCGGTGGAGGCCAGTTCATTAAATATATTCAAGAAGGAGTTGGATATATTTCTTAAGGCTAAAGGGATCAAGGGGTATGGGGAGAAAACAGGGACCCGGTACTGAATTTGGATGATCAGCCATGATTGCATTGAATGGCGGAGCAGGCTTGAGGGGCCGACTGGCCTACTCCTGCTCCTATCTTCTATGTTTCTATGTAAGTGCTTTACCTCTAAGTGCTGTGTGAGGTGACTTGCCCATATATCTGTTCAAATTATTAACATCATCTCCCTTAAAATTTGGAATGAAGTGAGATTAACGGAAATATGGGCAAAGTATTTGTATTGATTTCTTTGTGGGTTCAATGATGAGACATTTATGAAAGAGAATGTCTTTTAATCTAAAGTCTGTTCAACTCTGTTAACAGCATTTACAGGAGACACCATCTTAGAGATCCATCTAAACCAAACCAAAACTAAACTAAACTGCTTGTCTCTCACATGCCCTCTGCTGGTCAGGCATAAATAATCAATACATGCAAATATGCTGGTAAGGCATCATAATCAAACAGGCAAATACCATCACTATTTGCTGATATCATTACATCTCCCTTTCTTAAAACAAAAGTATTTTACTTTTATCTAACAACATGTTTTCTTTGTATTGCTCTGCATTTTAACTGTAACACTTAATGAACTTACATTATCATTATCATTATCAAGGTTTTTTAACCTTGTTTTGTGTGTTCACATGAAATATGTAAATACACTAGAACTTGAAGAAAGAATAAGATAACATTACTTCCTTCTATAACAAGAGTCCTTAAACTTGCTCAATGAGTCTCTCAGGAGGCTTCACGTGTCTTGAGGATTTTCTGATTGATTGTCCTTGAATCTGAGTTGTTGCCTCAGATGATGGTTTCTCAGCTGTGTGATCAGGTTGTTCAACAGTATCAGTCTTTTGACCTGCTGTGTGATCAGGTTGTTCAACAGTATCAGTCTTTTGACCTGCTGTGGCTGGTCCCATGAGAAGATCCCGACGATTTCTTCGCAGAACAGTACCTTCATCTGTCTGAATGGTGTATGATCTTGGTTGAACTTCACTCAGGACAGTTCCCTTCTGAGTCCATATGTTTGTTTTGTCTTTGAACCTTACTTGGTCACCAGTGTGGAGTTCAGGTAGGTTTTGTGTTCCTCTGTCATAGTAGTACTTTTGCTTTTCTTTCTGTTGTTCTTTGAACTTCCTCACTTTCTCCCCCTCTTTTGTTTTCAGGAGGTTCTCCGGGATGGGTAGGTTTGACCTTAGCAGACGTCCCATAAGGAGTTGGGCTGGTGACATACCACACTCGAGCGGCGTTGTGCGCTATACAAGCATGCTCTGGTAGAAGTCAGTTCCACTGTCTTTTGCCTTGTACATCAGTCTTTTCACTGTCTGGACCGATTTTTCCACTAGTCCATTGGACTGTGGAAAGTGAGGACTTGACGTTGTGTGGACAAAGTCCCACTCTTTGGCAAAGTGTCGGAAACTTGCATTGTAAAACTGGGGTCCGTTGTCTGTGAAGACCTCGCTTGCCACGCCATGTCTGGAGAATATGGCTTTCATACATCTTATCACAGCATCTGCAGTGGTGGTGTACAGTCTACAAACCTCTGGATACAGGGAGTAATAGTCTGTGACTACAAGATAGTCCTTCCCTTGACATACAAATAGGTCAGCGCCTACCTTCTGGTAAGGTCTGTCTGGCGCTGGGTGTGGTTTTAGTGGTTCTACCGGATTGCTTGCTCGATATTTCAGGCATATTGTGCAGTTTGACACCTCATTTGTCACATCTTGGTTGATTCGTGGCCAGTACATCACCTCTCGTGTTCTTTTCTTACACTTTTCGATTCCCAGATGTCCTCCATGGATCCTTTTTAGCATCTCTTTTCTCAGACTCTTTGGGATAACTATTTTACTTCCTTTGTAGATGATGTCTTCGACCACTGATAGTTCCGCCCTGCAGTTCCAGTACTCTGCCACGTCAGGTGAGCAGTCTTGCTTCATGTTGGGCCATCCATCCAAGATGCTTTTCCTCAGTTGTCTCATTGTTTCATCTTTGATTGTCCCAGTCTTTATGAGCTCCATTTTTGCATCTGCTATGGGCAGTGCACTTGTGATCATGTCCACGTAGGCATTCACTTTTTCATCCATTTTGGTGTTTGCGGGCTCACTTGGGTCAACAGCTCTGGACAACGTGTCTGCTGTATACATCAGCTTACCCGGTGTGTACGCAACATTCAGTGTATAGCGTTGCAGCCTGATCATCATTCTTTGTATTCTAAGCGGACAGCTATTTAGTGGCTTTTGGAACAATGCAATCAAGGGCTTATGGTCAGTCTCTACACTGATTGCTTGTCCTGACACAAACTGGTGAAATCTTTCACAGGCGTATGTGATGCTGAGCAGCTCCTTTTCTATTTGAGCATATCGCGTCTCCGCGTCTGTCATTGAGCACGATGCATATGCAATAGGTTGCCAGTAGTCATATTTTTGCAGAAGAACGGCACCGAGCCCACTCTGTGATGCATCTGATGATATCTTGATAGGTCTCGCTGGGTCATAAAACCTCAGAACTGGTTCCTCTGTGAGCAGTTTCTTTAGATCGCTCCATGACTTCTCATGCTCATGATTCCATTCCCATTCTATGTTCTTTTCAGTTAGTCTTCTCAGTGGCGCCATCTTTTCTGAGAGGTTGGATATGAATTTACCCATGTAGTTGATCATTCCATTAAACCTCTGCACGTCCTTTTTGCATTGTGGCTTTGGCATATTCTCAATGGCGGACACCTTTCTGGGATCTGGTCTGATGCCCTCACTGCTAAGGATATCTCCCACGAATGTCAGTTCTGTCACCCCAAGCTGGCATTTCTCTCTGTTCAGCTTCTGGTTTGTTTTCCTTGTTGCTTCCAGCATTTTTTTCAGTCTCTCGTCATGCTCAGTTCTCGTGGTTCCCCATACTATGATGTCATCCATTGATGTATCAACTCCCTCCAGATGCTCATAGATCATATGGATAGTTTTGTGATACACTTCAGGAGCTGAGGCAATGCCAAATGGTAACCTTAGGAATCTGTATCTGCCAAATGGACTGTTGAACATGCACAGTCTTGAACTTGCCTCGTCCAGTTTCATCTGCCAAAATCCTGATGATGCATCTAACTTGCTGAAATACTTTGCATTTGCAAACTGTGACATGATTTCCTCACGTGTAGGAAGCTTGAAGTGCTCTCTCTTTATTGCTCTGTTTAGATCTCTTGGATCCAGGCAAATTCTGAGCTTTCCATTCTTTTTGTCCACAACGACGAGGGAACTCACCCACTCAGTTGGCTCATCTATCTTCTGAATCACGTTCAGGCTTTCCATCCTGTCCAACTCTGCCTTCAGTTGCTTTTGAAGAGCAAACGGAACTTTTCTGCATGGATGTATGACCGTTGGCATACTTTTATCTACTCTGATCGTATGTTCTCCTGGAAGGCAGCCTAGACCCTGAAATAGGTCATTGTACTCTTTCATGAGTTCATCATAGACTGTCTCTCCTTCGCTTTCCACAACGAGGACTCTCTTTACCAGGTTCAGTCTCTCACAGGCTATTAAACCTAGTATGGCCTGCACATCCTTTGGCACCACAATTAATGCTAGCGTGTGCTCTCTGTCCTTGTGTGTCACTTTGACAATGCATCTTCCTTTCACTGGTATATTAGTGCCTGAGTATCCTGTCACTTTCACTTTTATTCCATGTATCTTTGGTCTGGGTCTAATTTTCTTAAAATCAGTCTCTGATATCACATTAACTTGTGCTCCAGTATCCAATTTAAATGGAATATGTATGTCATTCACTTTTAGTGTCAACATCCAGTCTCTTTTTTCTTCTTTCTTGTTTTCAGACACAACATCTACATAGAACTCCTCAATCTCGCTTTCATCTACTGCATGGACCTTGCTTTGTTGTGCTTGGTTCTTGCAGCAATGGGCATAATGGTTGTTTTTGTTGCAACTATTGCATGTTTTACCATATGCTGGACACTTTTTTGGTGTATGCTGTGTACCGCATCGACTACATGACTTTCGATTGCCCCTTTCATTTTTGTTCGCTGGCCACGCCTCTTTTTTCACATTGGCGCTCTCTTTGTTAAACGGTTTGTGTCCGTTCTTACTCACTGCATCCACGTTGCAGCTACTGTCACTGAACAGCTCCTTTGCCTGCAACTTCACAGTCTCTGTAGCCCTACACAGTGCTATGGCTTTTCCCAGGTCTAGATTTTGCTCTCTTAGCAGTCTTTCCCTTAGACCATTATCTGGAATACCACACACCAGTCTGTCTTTTATCAGCGAGTCTGTCAGTCCCCCAAATTCACACGTTTTGCTTCTGTTTCTCAGTTCAGTCACATACTGATCAATAGTCTCTCCCGTTTTCTGTACACATGTGAAAAATCTGTGCCTCTCAAACGTCACGTTACGTTTAGGTATGCAGTAGGCCTCAAACTGTTCCATTATTTTATCCAACTTCATTTTGTCTCCATCAGCAGTGAGAAAGATGAAAGTGAAAGTACTTATAAAACGTTTTTGGTAAATCTTACGTTGTTTTTAAAAGAGATACTAACTTTTTCAAAGCTGGATGATCAAAGTAGTTTGAGCTGGAAGCTGAAGTAATGGCAGTGAAACAATGGCTGCCAGATCCCTGAGATGAAAACGATTAGTCCCGCCCACACACACACACACCGATTGGCCAACCATCAGGGGACCGTACTGTAGGATTGGTCAATCATGACGGCACAGGATTGGTCGAACCTTGACGTCAGTCAATCAATGCTAAGTAGCAGATAATGAGTTTAATTTTGAAGGTTTTTTGCATAAGGCGCGAACAATTTTCGTCCGACCGAAAAGTAAATACGCTTACGAGCGTCCCGGAAGCGTAAGCTTTCTTCGGAGGTAACGCGCGCGTAGGTACGCTCTATAACTTTCGAGCGCATAGCCGGACAGACGCACACGTGAGGACAGACAGACAGAAGGACAGACAGATCGATTCGTTTATATATATAGATTGGAGATGTTCAACTATGGAGTTCCCACTCAGAATTCCGTCAGCAATGATGAAGAGGATGATGGTGAGGAGAAAGAGGAATGGATGGAGACCGGACTAATCTGGTACCATAGACATCACCTAATTCCTCGTCTCAGTTGCCATGTCAGAGACTGGACTGGTGCAATTTGGTCCTTACCGAATTTGTCTGTTGGGCAGTGTCTGAGGAGAAGATACTTTCTACCTGAGGCAATCTCTGAGTTACACCAGCTGCCCCAGAATTGCAGCCCATGTCAACCAGGCCTACATCCCTTAATCATTTTAAACATCTACTTCCTACTATCTCAGGAATATTGAGCCAGAGGCAGTTGTCCAGCTAGTTGCTTGGTGACCAGGGTTACCCACTGCACCAGTGCACCCACTCTGAGAATTGTCAAATGAAGCATTTGGTGCAACAAGAATCCCAGTTGAGTAGGCCATCGGGATGCTGAAGTCCCACTTGAGCTATCTGGATGGGTCCTGCAGTACAATCCTGCAACAGTGTCAAGGGTCACATAGAATCATAGAATGGTTACAGCACGGAAGAAGGCCATTCGGCTCATCAAGCCCGTGCCGACTCTCAGCTAGTCCCACTCCCCCGCCCTTTCCCCGTAGCCCTGCAAATCTTTTTCCTTCAGATACTTATCCAACTCCCTTTTGAAAGATAAGATTGAGTCTGCCTCCACCACCCTTTCAGGCAGTGCATTCCAAATCTTAAAACTTTTTTATGCAGTGTGTGGTTTTCTTACGTCGCCTTTGGTTCTTTTGCCAATCACCTTAAATCTGTGTCCTCTGGTTCTCGACCCTTCCACCGATGGGAACAGTTTCTCTCTATCTACTCTGACCAGACCCTTCATGATCTTGAACACCTCTATCAAATCTCCTCTCAATCTTCTCTGCTCCAAGGAGAACAACCCCAGCTTCTCCAGTCTATCAATGTAACTGAAGTCCCTCATTCCTGGAACCATATCTTTTCTGCATCTTCTCTAAGGTCTTCACATTCTTCCTAAAGTGCAGTGCCCAGAATTGGACACAGTACTCCAGTTGGGGCCGAACAAGTGTTTTATACAGGTTCATCATAATTTCCACATGTTTGTACTCTATACCTCTATTAATGAAGCCCAGGATCCCATAAGCCTTTTTAACTGCTTTCTCAACCTGCCCTGCCACCTTCAATGATTTGTGCACATATACCCCCAGGTCTCTATGTTTGTGCACCCCCTTTAGGATTGTACCATTCAGTTTATGTTTCCTCTCCTCATTCTTTCTACCAAAATGTATCACTTCACACTTTTCTGCGTTAAATTTCATTTGCCACGTGTCCGCCCATTTCACCAGCCTGTCTCTGTCTTCCTGAAGTCTATCACTATCCTCCTCACTGTTCACTATACTTCCAAGTTTTGTGTTATCTCCGCATTTTGAAATTGTGCCCTGTACACCCACGTCCAAGTCATTAATATATCAAGAAAAGCAGTGGTCCTAGAACCGGCCCCTGGGGAACACCACTGTATACCTTCCTCCAGACCGAAAAACAACCGTTCACCACTACCCTCTGTTTCCTGTCACTTAGCCAATTTCAGATCCGTGCTGCCACTGTCCCTTTTATTCCATGGGCTTCAACTGTGCTGGCAAGCCTATTATGTGGCACTTTGTCAAACGCCTTTTGGAAATCCATTTACACCATATCAACTGCATTACACTCATCAACCCTCTGTTATCGCATCAAAAAATTCGATCAAGTTGGTTGAACACGATTTGCCTTTAACAAATCCGTGCTGGCTTTCCTTAATTAATCCACACCTATCCAAGTGAGTGTTAATTTTGTCCCTGATTACTGTTTCTAAAAGTTTCCCCACTACCAAGGTTAAACTGACTGGCCTGTAGATGCTGGGTTTATCTTTATAGTCTTTTTTGAACAATGGTGTAACATTTGCAATTCTCCAGTCCTCTGGCACCACCCCCGTATCTAAGGAGAATTGGAAGATTATGGCCAGTACCTCCGCAATTTCTGCCCTCAATTCCCTCAGCATCCTCGGATGCATCCCATCCGCTCCTGGGGATTTATCTACTTTAAGTGCAGCCAGCCTTTCTAATAACTCTTTATCAATTTTTATCCTATCAAGTATCTCCACTACCTCCTCCTTCACTATGTCTATGGCAGCAGCATCTTCCTTGGTGAAGGCAGATGCAAGTACTCATTTAGTACCTCAGCCATACCCTCTGCCTCCATGCGTAGGTCTCCTTTTT
Source organism: Somniosus microcephalus (assembly GCF_052327205.1). Lineage (NCBI taxonomy): Eukaryota > Metazoa > Chordata > Chondrichthyes > Squaliformes > Somniosidae > Somniosus > Somniosus microcephalus. The sequence goes on along the minus strand of NC_140999.1, from coordinate 79,608,813 downwards.
GATCCTTAATCGGCCCCACCCCTCCTCTTACTACCCTTTTACTATTTATATGCCTATAGAAGACTTTTGGATTACCTTTTATGTTGGTTGCCATTCTATTCTCATACCCTCTCTTTGCCCCTCTTATTTTCTTTTTCACTTCTCCTCTGACCTTTCTATATATAGCCTGATTCTCAGATGTATTTGCAGCTTGACATCTGTTATACACACTCTTTTTCTGCTTCTTCATATTTTCTATCTCTTTCGTCATCCAGGGAGCCCTGACTTTAGTTGCCCTACCTTCCTCCCTCGTGGGAATGTACCTCGACTGTACCCGAACTATTTTCTCTTTAAAGGCAGCCCATTGTTCCATTACAGTTTTGCCTGCCAATCTTTGATTCCAGTTTACCCGGGCCAGATCCGTTCTCATCCCACTGAAATTGACCTTACCCCGTTAAACATTTTTACTCTAGATTGCTCCCTGTCCTTCTCCATAGCTAATCTAAACCTTATGATATTTTGATCACTGTTCCCTAAATGTTCATCTACTGACACTACCTCATTCCCCAGAACCAGATCCAGCAATGCCTCCTCCCTTGTTGGGCCGGAAACATACTGATCAAGAAAGTTATCCTGAACACACTTCAGAAATTCCTCCCTTTCTCTGCCCTTTACACTATTATGATCCCAGTTTATATTAGGATAGTTGAAGTCTCCCATTACTACTACTCTATAGTTATTACAGCTCTCTGTAATTTCTCTGCATATTTGCTCCTCCATATCTTTCCCACTATTTGGTGGTCAATAGAACACACCCAGTAGTGTAATGGCACCTCTATTATTGCTTAACTCTAGCCATATAGATTCTGTCCTTGACCCCTCCAGGACATCCTCCCTCTCCAACACTGTAACCTTCTCCATAACCAATACTGCCACACCACCGGCTATCGTTCCTTCTCCATTTTTCCTGAACACTTTATAACCAGGTGTTGAGATACCGCGGCAAACGTGGGAGTCGAGACCAGAGCTAGTAAAACACAACTGCTTTATTCAACCTCATGGCAAAGAGGAACCGGAAAAGCCCGCGCATCCACTTAAATACTCCCCAGACAGGAAGTGCTCCCGGCAGCCTGACCCTGCGGGAAACAAGTTGCTGGAGGAAAGGGCCCCCGGCTGGGGGCGTCTGCTTAAACTGTCCGTGCCGCCGTGAGCAGATTATGTCCAGTGGTGGCGTGTCGCCACACAGGAATATTTAATACCCAATCCTGCTCTTTTTTGAGCCAGGTCTCCGTTATTGCCACAACATCATATTCCCATGTGGCTATTTGTGTCTGCAGCTCACTTACCTTGTTTACTACGCTTCGTGCGTTCACATACATACAATGTCAACCCATCTTAGACCATCCTGTATTCTCTCTTAGTTTGACCCCACCTAATACCTTACCATTTCTTACTTTTGTGCTCTCTTCCTCTCCTAATCCTTTGAGCACTTTCTCATGTTACATCCTGTTGCCCACCCCAGCAGCGCTAGCAAACCTCCCCACGAGGATATTGGTTCCGGCCCTGTTGAGGTGCAACCCATTTGGCCTATACAGGTCCCACCTCCCACAGAACCGGCCCCAATGCCCCAGGAATCTGAAGCCCTCCCTCCTGCACCATCTCTCCAGCCACGCATTCTTCTGTGCTATCCTCCTATTTCTAGACTCACTCGCACGTGGCACCGGGAGTAATCCGGAGATTACTACCTTTGAGGTCCTGCTTTTTAATCTCTTTCCTAGCTCCCTGAAATCTGCCTGTAGGACCTCATTCCTCTTTCTACCTATGTCGTTGATACTGATATGGTATACTCGGAGCGGCTACAGAGCATTTTGGAAGGGGAGGGTGAACAGTCAGTTGTCGTGGTGCATATAGGTACCAACGATATAGTTAAAAACTGGGATGAGGTCCTAAAAGTTAAATATAGGGAGTTAGGAGGTAAATTAAAAAATAAGACCTCAAAGGTAGTAATCTCAGGATTGCTACCAGTGCCACATGCTAGTCAGAGTAGAAATAGAAGGATGTTTCAGATGAATACGTGGCTAGAGGAATGGTGCAAGGGGGAGGGATTCAAATTCCTGGGACACTGGAACCGGTTCTGAGGGAGGAAGGGACCAGTACAAAACGGACGGTTTGCACCTGGGCAGGACTGGGACCGATGTCCTTGGGGGAGTGTTTGCTAGTGCTGTGTGGGAGGGTTTAAACTAAAATGGCAGGGGGTTGGGAACCTGTGCAGGGAGACAGAGGAAAGGGAAACAAGGATAGAAGCAAAAGACAGGAAGGAGAAAAGCAAAAGTGGCAGTCAGAGTAATCAAGGGTTTAAATCAAACATGGCCACAGTAAATAATAATTCTAAAAGGTCTAAGAGTGTTAAAAAAACAAGCCTGAAGGCTTTGTGTCTTAATGCAAGGAGCATTCGTAATAAGGTGGATGAATTAGCTGCGCAAATAGATGTAAACGGATATGATATGATGGGGATTACAGAAACATGGCTCCAGGGTGACCAAGACTGGGAACTCAACATCCAGGGGTATTCAATATTCAGGAAAGAGAGGCAAAAAGGAAAAGGAGGTGGGGTAGCATTGCTGGTTAAAGAGATTAACACAATTGTAAGGAAGGATATTAGCTCTGATGATGTAGAATCTGTATGGGTAGAGCTGAGAAATACCAAGGGACAGAAAACATTAGTGGGAGTTGTATACAGACACCCAAACAGTAATGTGGAGGTTGGGGATGGCATTAAACGGGAAATTAGAGATGCATGCAATAAGGACACAGCAGTTATCATGGGTGACTTTAATCTACATATAGATTGGGCTAACCAAATTAGTAACAATACTGTGGAGGAGGAATTCATGGAGTTTATACGGGATGGTTTCCTGGACCAATATGTCGAGGAACCAACTAGAGATCAGGTCATCTTAGACTGGGTATTATGTAATGAGAAAGGAATAATAAACAATCTTGTTGTGCGAGGCCCCTTGGGGCATAGCGATCATAATATGATAGAATTCTTCGTTAAGATGGAGAGTGAAGTATTTGACTCAGAGACTAGGGTCCTGAATTTAAATAAAGGAAACTACGATGGCATGAGGCGAGAGTTGGGTAGGATTAATTGGGGAATGTTACTCAAAGGGTTGACGGTGGATAGGCAATGGCAAAAATTAAAGATTGCATGGATGAACTACCGAATTTGTTCATCCCTGTTTGGCATAAAAATAAAACAAAAAAGGCGAATCAACCGTGGCTAACAAGGGAAATTAGGGATAGCATAAGATCCAAGGAGAGGACATATAAATTGGCCAGAAAAAGCAGCAAACCTGAGGATTGGGAGCAGTTTAGGATTCAACAAAGGAGGACAAAGGGATTAATTAAGAGGGGGAAAATAGAGTATGAGAGTAAGCTTGCAGGCAACATAAAAACTGACTGTAAAAGCTTCTATAGATATGTGAAGAGAAAAAGATTGGTGAAGTCAAGCATAGGTCCCTTGCAGTCAGAATCAGGGGAATTTATAATGGAGAACAAAGGAATGGCTGACCAATTAAATACATACTTTGGTTCTGTCTTCACAAAGGAGGACACAAATAACCTCCCAGAGATGTCGGGGAACATAGGGTCTAATGAGATGGAGGAACTGAAAGAAATCAGTATTAGTAGGGAAATGGTGTTAGGGAAATTGATAGGATTGAAGGCAGATTATTATCTGAACGGCAATAGATTGGGAGAAGGGGAAGTGGCAGCACGGTGGCATAGTGGTTAGCACTGTTGCCTCACAGCGCCAGGGACCCGGGTTCAAATCTGGCCTCGGGCGACTGTCTGTGTGGAGTTTGCACATTCTCCCCGTGTTTGCGTGGGTTTCCTCCGGGTGCTCCGGTTTCCTCCCACAATCCAAAGATGTGCGGGTTAGGTTGATTTGGCTATGATAAATTGACCCTTAGTGTTAGGGGATTAAATACGTGGGGTTACGGGGATAGGGTGGGATATGTGTCGGTGCAGGCTCGATGGGCCGAAATGGCCTCTATCTGCACTGTGAGGATTGTGTGATTGTGTGTGTGTGTGACCTGGGTGTCCTTGTGCACCAGTCGCTGAAGGTAAGCATGCAGGTGCAGCAGGCGGTTAAGAAGGCAAATGGTGTGTTGGCCTTCGTAGCGAGAGGGTTCGAGTACAGGAACTAGGATGTCTTGCTGCAGTTGTACAGGGCCTTGGTGAGACCACACCTTGAGTATTGTGTGCAGTTTTGGTCGCCTTATCTTAGAAAGGATGTTCTTGCCATGGAGGGAGTGCAGCGGAGATTCACCAGACTGATACCTGGGATGGCAGGAATGACATATGAGGAGAGATTGGGTCGATTGGGCTTATACTCACTGGAGTTTAGAAGAATGAAAGGGGATCTCATTGAAACTTATAAAATTCTAACAGGACTAGACAGACTAGCTGCAGGAAGGATGTTCCCGATGGCCGGGGAGTCCAGAACCAGGGGTCACAGTCTAAGGATAAGGGGTAAGCCATTTAGGACAGAGATGAGGAGGAATTTCTTCACCCAGAGAGTGGTGAACCTGTGGCATTCTCTGCCACAGTTGAGGCCAATTCATTAAATATATTCAAGAAGGAGTTAGATATATTTCTTAAGGCTAAACGGATCAAGGGATATGGGGAGAAGGCAGGGACAGGGTACTGAATTTGGATGATCAGCCATGATCTCATTGAATGGCGGAGCAGGCTCCTGGGGCCTAATGGTCTACTCCTGCTCCTATCTTCTATGTTTCTATGGTTAAAAAGACATATGGGATACTTGCCTTCATTAGCCGAGGCATAGAATATAAGAGCAGGGAGGTTATGATGGAGCTGTACAAAATGCTAGTTAGGCCACAGCTGGAATACTGTGTGCAGTTCTGGTCGCCACACTATAGGAAGGATGTGATTGCATTGGAGAGGGTACAGAGGAGATTCACCAGGGTGTTACCTGGGCTGGAGCGCTTCAGCTGTGAAGAAAGACTGGACAGGCTGGGGTTGTTTTCCTTGGAGCAGAGAAGGCTGAGGGGGGACCTGATTGAGGTGTACAAAATTATGAGGGGCATAGATAGGGTAGATAGAAAGGAACTTTTCCCCTTAGTAGAAGGGTCAATAACCAGGGGACATAGTTTCAAGGTAAGGGGCAGGAGGTTTAGAGGGGATTTGAGGAAAAACTTTTTCATCCAAAGGGTGGTTGGAATCTGGACCTCACTGCCAGAAAGGGTGGTAGAGGCAGGAACCCTCACAACATTCAAGAAGCATTTAGATGAGCACTTGAAACGCCATAGCATACAAGGCTACGGACCAAGTGCTGGAAAATGAGATTAGAATAGACAGGGCTTGATGGCCGGCGCGGACACGATGGGCCGAAGGGCCTCTTTCTGTGCTGTATAACTCTATGACGACCTCTGGCTGTTCACCCTCCCCCCTCAGAATGTTCTGCAGCCGCTCAGTGACATCCTTGACCCTGGCACCAGGGAGGCAACATACCATCAGTGATTGCTGTGTGCTGCGCAATTTTGCTATTCTCAAAGGATTGACCCCTTCCCTCTGCAGACGAGGAATGGGAATTCCAGAGAGTTAGACTGACTGGGAGACATTTCCACAGGTGTGAGCCTGGCTCTGTGATGGTACTCTAGCATCTGAGTCAGAAGGTTGTGGGTTCAAGTTCCACTCCTGAGACGTGAGCTCATAACACAAGCAGCACTTCACTATCGGAGGTGCCGTCTTTCGGATGAGACGTTAAACCGAGGCCCCGTCTGCTCTGTCGGGTGGACGTAAAAGGTCCCATGGCACTATTCGAAGAAGAGCAGGGAAGTTATCCCGATGTCCTGGGCCAATATATATCCCTTAACCAACATCACTAAAACAGATGATCTGGTCATTATCTCATTGCTGTTTGTGGGGTCTTGCTGTGTTCAAATTGGCTACAGCATTTCCTACATTACAACAGTGGTTACACTTGAAAAGTACTTGATTGGCTGTAAAGCGCTTTGGGACATCCTGAGGTCATGAAAGGCGCTGCAAGTCTTTTTTCCACAGGTGATGAGTGTAAAACTATTTCTAGAGGAAGTCATGGCTGGTGACGTGGTACCGACTCTGTAGATCATTTGTGAAGTGTCTGGCAGGGCAATGAGGAGGGTGAGTGCTCATTAACAAATGAATCACAGCACAGGAGGCCACTCAGCTATTGTGCCTGTGCCGTCTCTCCAATTAGTCCCATTTCCCTGCTCTTTCCCCATAGCCCTGTAAATTTTTCCCTGCAAGTAATTATCCAATTCCCTTTTGTATGTTACTATTGAATCTGCTCCCACCGCCCCTTCAGGCAGCGCATTCCAGATCATCACAACTCTGTGTAAAAAATGTTTCCTCATGTCGCCTCTGGTTCTTTTGCCAATCACCTTAAATCTGTGTCCTCTGGTTATCGACCCTTCAGCCAATGGGAACAGTTTCTCTTTATTTACTCTATCTGAACCCTTCATAATTTTGAACATCTCTATTAAATCCCCCCTTAACCTTCTCTGCTCTAAGGAGAACAACCCCAGCTTCTGCAGTCTCTCCACATAACTGAAGTCAGTCATTCCTGAGCAATAGTTAAGTGCGTGCTGTGGTCCGCCCGCCCACCTCCAGCACAGAGTTGGAGCAGACTTGTGTTTGCTCTCTTTGCGTGAGCTGATTTTGAAAACAATCCAAGATCAGCAGTGTGGAGACTAAACTCTGGGACTCAGGAAGGGATTGTTTGGATAACTTGTCCAGCTCTCTCCTCTCTTTTGAAAAGTTGGGTGTGTGGCGATGTTATCAATCATTAGTGTTATCAGCAGCCCTCTGATCTGTAGGCATCTTCATTAACTCCAATCTGATGCCCAATGCTTGATACCTCATGGCTGATAGTGGGAACACGGCTCAGGAGTAACTTGGGGTCATTGTACCCTCACTCGCCCGGTGGGAAACTGGCACAATCAGGTTGGCTGCCGATTCTACACTCGTTCGATTGGCCAGCCCATCTGATTGTGGCTGTTTCCCAATGGCCGACTGGTGTGCCCAGTGTCAGCATTATGATCTGGAATGCACTGCCTGAAGGGGCGGTGGAAGCAGATTCAATAGTAGCATACATTGGGCACTCCTGCCTAGCTCAGGCCAAAGCTTGGTTCCAACAACCTGCCTTGGGGTGATGGTGGGTGAGGGGGCAGTATGGAGGGGCAGAACCAATGCTACAGGCCCTCAGATCTCGGGACTAACACTCCGAGTACTTCCAAACCCCAGGATGCTCCGAAATCCCAGTACACTCACTGCTGAACGTCAGGACCACCTGCCCTTGTACCTAGAAACTCCACGACCTTCCCTAATGTTGCAAAACCTCCCCCTAGTACAAGCAAACCCCATAATCCCCACCACAGTTCAGCCAATCTGTTCTTTCCTGCCACCTCTCCCCTGCCCATTTCCCCATTAACCCCCCTCCCACTGCTATCTCCCCCACGTGTGGCTGCCACTGATCCAGTTGCCGTAATCCCCAAACTTATGAGGCCGCCAGACGCTAACACGGTTTAATTAACTAAAAGCCTGATTCCCAGCTCAGTGCGGGGAAACAGTCTCCAGGGCTAAGATCCTGGAACTACGAGATGTAGGGGTGAGGTCAGAGGGAAGGGTGATGGTAGGGGGAGGGCCGGGGTGATTCAATAATCAATAACTTTCAATTCCTTTTGGAAGTTATTGATTATTGAATCTGCTTCCACCGCCCTTTCAGACAGTTCATTCCACATCACAACAACTCACCCTTTAAAAAAATTTCTCATCCCTCCTCTGGTTACCGACCCTCCTGCCAGTGGACAGAGGTTCTCGCTATCTACTCGATCAAAACCCCTCATCACTTTGAACACTTCTATTAAATCTCCCCATAAACTTCTCTGCTTTAAAGAGAATCCCAGCTTCTCCAGTCTCAATGGCAGAAGTCGAAGGTTGGAGGTGTGATGGGACGATTCAGGGGAGGCTGAGAGGGAGCACATGGTTAGGTAAATGGTGGGACGATGTGTGAGAGTCAGGGCCAGTCCCGGCGGCGAGGGGTTAGAGTCAGGCCCAGTCCCAGGAGTGAGGGGGTTTGGGAGTCAGGGCCAGTCCTGGGGGTAAGGGGGTTAGAGTCAGGGCTAGTCCTGGGGGTGAGGGGTTTAGAGTCAGGGCCAGTCCTGGGGGTTTGGGAGTCAGGGCCAGTCCCAGGGGTGAGGGGATTAGAGTCAGGGCCAGTCCTGGGGATGAGGGGGGTTCGGAGTCAGGGTCAGTCAGGGGGTTTGGGGGGGGGATTGGAGTCAGGGCCAGTCCTGGTGCGGGGTGAGGGGGTTCGGAGTCAGGGTCAGTCTGGGGGGGGGGGGAGGGGGTTCGGAGTCAGTGCCAGTCCTGGGGGTGAGGGGTTTAGAGTCAGGGCCAGTCCTGGGGGTGAGGGGGTTAGAGTCAGGGCCAGTCTAAGGGTGAGGGGGTTCCGAGTCAGGGTCAGTCCTGGTGGGGGGTGAGGGGGTTCGGAGTCAGGGTCAGTCTGGGGGGGGGGGTGGAGGGGGCTCAGAGTCAGTGCCAGTCCTGGGGGTGAGGGGTTTAGAGTCAGGGCCAGTCCTGGGGGTGAGGGGGTTAGAGTCAGGGCCAGTCTAGGGGTGAGGGGGTTCGGAGTCAGGGTCAGTCCTGGGGGTGAGGGTGTTCGGAGTCAGGGTCAGTCCTGGGGGTGAGGAGGTTAGAGTCAGAGTCAGTCCTGGGGGTGAGGGGTTCGGAGTCAGGGCCAGTCCTGGGGGTTCGGAGTCAGGGTCAGTCCTGGGGGGTGGTTCGGAGTCAGGGCCAGTCCTGGGGGTGAGGGGGGTTCGGAGTCAGGGCCAGTCCTGGGGGTGAGGGGGGTTCGGAGTCAGGGTCAGTCTGGGGGGGGGGGTGGTTTGGAGTCAGGGCCAGTCCTGGGGGTGAGGGGGTTGGGAGTCAGGGCCAGTCTAGGGGTGAGGGGGTTAGAGTCAGGGCCAGTCCTGGGGGTGAGGGGGTTCGGAGTCAGGGCCAGTCCTGGGGGTGAGGGGGTTCGGAGTCAGGGCCAGTCTAGGGGTGAGGGGTTTAGAGTCAGGGCCAGTCCTGGGGGTGAGGGGGTTAGAGTCAGGGCCAGTCCTGGGGGTGAGGGGGTTTGGAGTCAGGGCCAGTCTAGGGGTGAGGGGGTTAGAGTCGGGGCCAGTCCTGGGGGTGAGGGGATTAGAGTCAGAGCTAGTCCTGGGGGTGAGGGGGTTTAGAGTCAGGGCTTGTCCTGGGGGGTTTGGAGTAAGGGCTAGTCCTGGGGTGAGGGGGGGTTAGAGTCAGGGCCAGTCCTGGGGGTGAGGGGTTTAGAGTCAGGGTCAGTCCTGGGGGTGAGGGGGTTAGTGTCAGGGCCAGTCCTGGGGGTGAGGGGGTTAGAGTCAGGGCTATTCCTGGGGGTGAGGGGGTTAGAGTCAGGGCCAGTCCTGGAGGTGAGGGGGTTAGAGTCAGGGCCAGTCCTGGGGGGGGGGGGGGTTCGGAGTCAGGGCTAGTCCTGCGGGGGTGGGGGGGGGGGAGTTCGGAGTCAGGGCCAGTCCTGGGGGTGAGGGGTTTAGAGTCAGGACTAGTCCTGGGGGTGAGGGGTTTAGAGCCAGGGCTAGTCCTGGGGGTGAGGGGATTAGAGTCAGGGCCAGTCCTGGGGATGAGGGGGGTTCGGAGTCAGGGTCAGTCAGGGGGTTGGGGGGGGGGATTGGAGTCAGGGCCAGTCCTGGTGCGGGGTGAGGGGGTTCGGAGTCAGGGTCAGTCTGGGGGGGGGGGAGGGGGTTCGGAGTCAGTGCCAGTCCTGGGGGTGAGGGGTTTAGAGTCAGGGCCAGTCCTGGGGGTGAGGGGGTTAGAGTCAGGGCCAGTCTAGGGGTGAGGGGGTTCCGAGTCAGGGTCAGTCCTGGTGGGGGGTTCGGGGGTTCGGAGTCAGGGTCAGTCTGGGGGGGGGGGGGTGGAGGGGGTTCAGAGTCAGTGCCAGTCCTGGGGGTGAGGGGTTTAGAGTCAGGGCCAGTCCTGGGGGTGAGGGGGTTAGAGTCAGGGCCAGTCTAGGGGTGAGGGGGTTCGGAGTCAGGGTCAGTCCTGGGGGTGAGGGTGTTCGGAGTCAGGGTCAGTCCTGGGGGTGAGGAGGTTAGAGTCAGAGTCAGTCCTGGGGGTGAGGGGTTCGGAGTCAGGGCCAGTCCTGGGGGTTCGGAGTCAGGGTCAGTCCTGGGGGGTGGTTCGGAGTCAGGGCCAGTCCTGGGGGTGAGGGGGGTTCGGAGTCAGGGCCAGTCCTGGGGGTGAGGGGGGTTCGGAGTCAGGGTCAGTCTGGGGGGGGGGGTGGTTTGGAGTCAGGGCCAGTCCTGGGGGTGAGGGGGTTGGGAGTCAGGGCCAGTCTAGGGGTGAGGGGGTTAGAGTCAGGGCCAGTCCTGGGGGTGAGGGGGTTCGGAGTCAGGGCCAGTCCTGGGGGTGAGGGGGTTCGGAGTCAGGGCCAGTCTAGGGGTGAGGGGTTTAGAGTCAGGGCCAGTCCTGGGGGTGAGGGGGTTAGAGTCAGGGCCAGTCCTGGGGGTGAGGGGGTTTGGAGTCAGGGCCAGTCTAGGGGTGAGGGGGTTAGAGTCGGGGCCAGTCCTGGGGGTGAGGGGATTAGAGTCAGAGCTAGTCCTGGGGGTGAGGGGGTTTAGAGTCAGGGCTTGTCCTGGGGGGTTTGGAGTAAGGGCTAGTCCTGGGGTGAGGGGGGGTTAGAGTCAGGGCCAGTCCTGGGGGTGAGGGGTTTAGAGTCAGGGTCAGTCCTGGGGGTGAGGGGGTTAGTGTCAGGGCCAGTCCTGGGGGTGAGGGGGTTAGAGTCAGGGCTATTCCTGGGGGTGAGGGGGTTAGAGTCAGGGCCAGTCCTGGGGGTGAGGGGTTTAGAGTCAGGGCCAGTCCTGGGGGTGAGGGGGTTCGGAGTCAGGGCCAGTCCTGGGGGTGAGGGGTTTAGAGTCAGGGTCAGTCCTGGGGGTGAGGGGGTTAGAGTCAGGGCCAGTCGTGGAGGTGAGGGGGTTCAGAGTCAAGGCCAGTCCTGGGGGTGAGGGGGTTAGAGTCAGGGTCAGTCCTGGGGGTGAGGGGTTTAGAGTCAGGGTCAGTCCTGGGGGTGAGGGGGTTCAGAGTCAGGGCCAGTCCTGGGGCGAGGGGGTTATAGTCAGGGTCAGTCCTGGGGGTGAGGGGGGTTAGAGTCAGGGCTTGTCCTGGGGGGTTCGGAGTAAGGGCTAGTCCTGGGGGTGAGGGGGTTGTCAGTCAGGGCCAGTCCTGAGGTGAGGGGGTTAGAGTCAGGGACAGTGCCAGCTCCCTAGTTGATGACTCCCACATCCAGGGAGAGGTGTGGGCCGGGGGTGGGGAGGGGAGGTGTGGGGAGAGCTGTGGGCTGGGGATGGGGGGGGTGGGCCGGGGAGGGGGAGGTGTGGGCCTGGGGTAGTGGGCTGGGGGGTGGGGAGAGGAGGGGGAGGTGTGGGCGGGGGTGGGGTGTGGGGGAGGGGAGGTGTGGGGAGAGGTGTGGGCCGGGGGTAGGGGGGGTGGGCCGGGGGGTGGGGAGGGGGAGTTGTGGGCTGGGCTTGTGTGGGATGCCCTAGTGGTACATGGCTGGTGGGGTGGTGTACTCCCCTGGGGTCTACCCCTGTTTCTCCGCCACATTCCTGGGCCTCAGGAGCCTTCTCCGCTGTGCCAGATTTTCCAGGCTTCCTCCCCCTTTGCTATTCTGCTGTAACCGTTCACACCTCCTCTAAACCCACCATTTGTTTCTTTACTTGCCCCATTATCACCTCCTTTTGCCTTGCACCATCATCCCTTTTGTCATTTAATTGCTCCTGCCCGTCACCCTATCACAGACCTTCCTTTTGTTTAAAGCATTTGACGGGGTGGATACAGAAAATTTATTTCCTCTGGTGGGGGAATCAAGAATGAAGGGACACAATCATAAAATTAGAGCCAGGCCATTTAGGAGTGAAATCAGGGAGCACCTTTTCCACAGAAAGGGTACTGGAAATCTGGAACTCCCTCCCCCAAAAGACTGAGGATGCTGGGGGTCAATTGGAGCTTTCAAGGCTGAGCTCGATGTATTTTTATTGGATAAGGGTATCGAGGGATATGGAGCAATGGTGGGTAGATGGAGTTGAGGTGCACACCAGCCACGATCTCACTGAATGGCAGGACAGGCTCGAGGGGCTGAATAGCCTCCTCCTGTTCCTGTGTAACAGCCATCACTACACTGCACGTGACTTCAGAATCAATCCTGTGTAAGGTGGTTTGAGAAGTCTCACTCTATTACTGCAAGGGTCAGACACCTACAGAGAGTACCAGTGAGTGGAGACTGAAGCAAGGAAAAGGATCTCGGATGGATAAACAGATTTAGCAGCTGGTGTGTTTCAAGAAGTAGAATTCTTTCCCACAAGCTCAGCTGTAGTGCGGTCACTCTGTAAGCTAACAGTATAAAGGGGAATTCCAATCCTTATAGTCACAGTAAAACCCAGTGTGCAAAATGAGCTGCAACAAACCATGGGAATGGACTGTGGCTGAGGGATTGCTGTCTGACCCCTGCTCTTGGTTTTCCCATTGGATGAGCAGCCTGCAATCCTCTTTCAGTGCCTACTTATTTTGCTAATGGAAAGTGGCTGTGATCCATCCCACAGCACAGGCTCTGAGTGCGTGACTTTGACAAACTCTTCATAATGTAGTGAATAAACAGATAGCCAGAGTGATTCAAATCACATCCTCAGCATTCAGCTCCGACATCAGTGCATGTACATAGTACAAACACAATTACCCTGTATCTAATCCGTGCTGTCCCTGCCCTGGGAGTGTTTGATGGGGACAGTGTAGAGGGAGCTTTACTCTGTATCTAACTCGTGCTGTACCTGCCCTGGGAGTGTTCGACGAGACAGTGTAGAGGGAGCTTTACTCTGTATCTAACCCGTGCTGTACCTGTCCTGGGAGTGTTTGATGGGGACAGTGTAGAGGGAGCTTTACTCTGTATCTAACTCGTGCTGTACCTGCCCTGGGAATGTTTGATGGGACAGTGTAGAGGGAGCTTTACTCTAGATCTGAACCACCCCGCACCCTCCCCTTCGGCCTGGTCTCTTTCTCTTGACAGTTCTAGGAAATGTTTCTAAGCAGATCAATCTGGAGAAGTGTGAGGTAATGCATTTGGCTAACAAGGAAAGGGAATACACATTAAATGGTAGGACACTGAGAAGTGTAGAAGAACAAAGGGACCTTGGAGTGCATGTCCACAGATCCCTGAAGGTAGCAGGACAGGTAGATAAGGTGGTTAAGAAGGCATATAGAATGCTTGCCTTTATTAGCCGTGGCATAGAATACAAGAGCAGACAGGTTATGCTTGAACTGTATAAAACACTAGTACGATAGCAAAATACTGCGGATGTTGGAAATCCGAAATAACAACAGAAAATGCTGGAAAAACTCAGCAGGTCAGGCAACATCCGTGGAGAGAAATTTGAGTTGACGTTTCGGGTCGAACCCTTCTTCAAAACTGGAAAGAAAAGAAGATAGATCGGAGGCAGGGCTGCGATCGGACAAAAGAATAAAAGAAACAGAAGTAAAAGAGACAATAAAAGGTATTAGAAGCTAGACGAGATGGTAATAGGCTGAGACTAGGTGTAAAGTGTACTGGCAGGGCAAGAGATAGCTGCCAGGTGTGAGAGAGAAACAAAAGGAAAGAGGGTGGGGGGGGAAAAGGAGTGGAAAAATTACAAGAAAAAATGAAATAGGGGCCGAGGTTATGATCTGAAATTGTTGAACTCGATATTGAGTCCGGAAGGCTGCAAAGTGCCTAACCGGAAGATGAGGTGCTGTTCCTTGAGTTTACGTTGAGCTTCCGTGGAACAATACAAGAGGCCAAGGACTGTGAGGTCCGAGTGGGAATGGAGTGGTGAATTAAAATGACAGGCGACCGGAAGCTCGGGGTCACCCTTACGGACTGAACGGAGGTGTTCCGCAAAGCGGTCACCCAATCTGCGTTTGGTCTCCCTAACACTAGTTAGGCCACAGCTAGAATACTGCGTGCAGTTCTGGTCACCACAATACAGGAAGGATGTGATTACACTGGAGAGGGTGCAGAGGAGATTTACGAGGCTGTTGCCTGGGCTGGGGAATTTTAGCTATGAGGAAAGATTGGATAGGCTGGGGTTGTTTTCTTTGGCGCAGAGGAGGCTGAGGAGAGATTTAATTGAGGTGTATAAAATTATGAGGGGCCTAGATAGAGTGGATAGGAAGGACCTATTTCCCTTAGCAGAAGGGTCAATAACCAGGGGGCACAGATTTAAAGTAATTGGTAGGAGGTTTAGAGGGAATTTGAGGGGAAATTTCTTCACCCAGAGGGTGGTGGGGGTCTGGAACTCACTGCCTGAAAGGGTGGTAGAGGCAGAAACCCTCATCACATTTAAAAAGTACAGCAGTAGATGATGTTCATAATTTGTAAAACTTGGATTGTAGTTTAATCCTCGCTTCTGATTTCAAAACTCAGATACTGACTACATGCACGAGTAAAATCATAGAATCTTACACCATAGGAGTATATTCGGCCCATCGTGGCTGTGCCGGCTCTTTGAAAGAGCTCTCCAATTAGTTTCTGTTGTGTATGTAATATGTGTGCTACTTTGAACCTATGGACAGGACTGCACTACTTGTAGGGCGTAGTGATACGCAGTACCACTCCTGGCCATAGGGGTATAAATAGTACTGTGGGTACTGATCTCCCCTCAGTTCCCGCCTGTGGGCATGAAGTAAAGACCTACGTATAGTCCCTACCTCCAACCAGTAAAGACCTGTTTGAGTTATACGTTTAAGTCTTTGTGTTAATTGTTCAATACAATACACATACTTAACACTGGCGACGAGTCAGGTTCTTACCCTGCGGCAGTTGAAGAGAGGTTTCAAACATCACCACCCCACTAGAAGCGACAGGCTTTAGGACTCTGAAGCCTCCATCAGCGACTGAGCACTGGAGTGCAGCAGCCATCCTGACAGCTTCCAGCGACTGACAGAAGTCTTTCTGCAGTTTCCTTGTTCAACCTAGGTGGTGGGGTAAGCCGTGCAGCGTTGGCTGCAAAGACAGGGCTGGGGAAGTTGGAGAAGATAAGGGCGATCGCAATCCCTGATAAGAGCCGCGGTGAAACGCGCGAGCGGGTAAGCCAGAGCCCGGGAGGGAGCGAGCAAGAGCCGCTTCGGTCGGGAGCCACTTCGCGATCCAGCGATCGCATCCGCTGATAAGGGCCGCACTCGGGCGATCGCGGCGAAGATAAGGGCCGCACTCGGGGGCTGAAGGGAGACGGCGTCGGGGGACGGGTGAAGACCGCCAAGCGCGGGAAAACCGCCATTTTGTGGGCGGAGGACGACGGCAAGAGCAGGAAGCCGCCATCTTTGATAACAAGTAAACAAAATAAAATCTGAGAAATTGCAAATCTACAATGCCTAAACACGGGAATATTAGCACCTTTGATAGTGACCTCGAAGATTGGGCCATATATGTTGAAAGAGTAAAAAATTATTGTAAGGCCAATAAAATTCGTGACCAAGATAAAGCTGTAACATTATTAAATTTAATGGGTGCGAAGACATACGGGCAATTGAAACACCTGTTATCACCAGATGAACCGGCGGATAAGACGTTCGATGAGATTGTTACTGTCCTGAAAGATCATCTAAACCCCACGCCGCTGATGCTAGCGGAACGATTTAAATTTTACGACACAAGGCAGCTACAGCATGAAAGCAATGCTGAATATTTGCTGGAATTGCGTAAATTAGCGAAATATTGCCAGTTTGGAACGGGACTGACAGATGCACTACGAGACAAATTTGTGTGTGGTTTATTTAAACAGGATACACAAAAGCGACTGCTCGAGGAGAATGAGCTGACGCTTGAGAAGGCGGTCACTATGGCAGCAGCACACGAAGCCGCAGCGAGAGGCACGGCAGTAATGCAGCTACGGTCACCGGAGCTCAGTGCACACAAATTGGGTGTGAGTTCTGGCAAATGTTATCGTTGTGGAAAGACAACGCATGATCAGAACCAGTGTTGGTTTAAAAACCAAGAATGTAGAACTTGTGGTAGGCTTGGACATATAGCTAGAGTATGCAGGTCAGGGAAGAAGACCAGCAACAAGAAGTCACCGCAAGGAAAATACGCAAAGGTACACAAGGTGACCGAACAGGAGTCCGATTC
The DNA here is from genome assembly GCF_052327205.1 of Somniosus microcephalus. Classification (NCBI taxonomy): domain Eukaryota; kingdom Metazoa; phylum Chordata; class Chondrichthyes; order Squaliformes; family Somniosidae; genus Somniosus; species Somniosus microcephalus. The sequence goes on along the minus strand of NC_140999.1, from coordinate 79,592,594 downwards.
AGACGCTAGCAGTAATGAACTGGCTAGCTTAAGCTGTAATGAACTGGCTAGCTTAAGAGTACTCAACGCTGGTAAGGGTGCAGACCTCCAGACAATTTGGGTCACTCTTCAGATAGAAGGAGTCCAAGTAAAACTGGAATTGGACACTGGATCGGCATTGACGGTCATAAATAAGAAAGATTACGGAAAGTTATTCCAACATATTCCCCTACAGGATACGGGGATTATATTGAAAACATACACGGGGCAAAGAGTGTACCCCATCGGGAAAATAGAGGTTGCAGTGGTCCACAAGGGCGAAGACAGTCAAATAATGGACTTATATGTGATATCTGAAGGAGGTTCTCCACTACTAGGACGGGAGTGGATTAGGAAAATGAATATGGACTGGCATTTCCTACAAACAATAACGAGTGAGAACTCGGTGAAGATAGTCGGCCCAGACTCTGGAACGGATGATGGTAAGCCCAACTCAGGTGCAAAAGACAAAGTTTCAGCACAGAATTCCACTGAGCAACAACAACATAGTTTAACTGTGGATTCTGAGTCTGGCAAGTCTACTGATGTGCCCATTTCTGAGGGACACCGGGCTCGAACTCAACTCCATTTCAAACTACAACAGCAATTAGAACAAATGCTTCGCCGTTTTGAGCAAGAGTTGAATGCAACGAAAGAGTTCTTTGATATAGAGTTGGAGAATCTGGAAAGACAGCAGAAGCAGCTGATGGAGAAAATGGAGCAGGAGCACACAAAACGTCTGATGTCAGAGGAGTTAACGGTCAGCCAACTCCTGCATATGCTGAAGGACAGGACTCTGAAATGGGAAAAACTTGAACACGAACTTCAATATTCAAACGAAAGGGGTTCGGAGCTCTCAAAGGTTATTGGAAGAGCTGAGGTGGCAACACAGACTGAGATGACTGCAACAGAGCAGCCCTTGGATGCCAAAAGTACGCTGACTCACGTCAACGTAGAACAACAGACCGCTGAAACAGCTGCTCCGGTAGAGGGATTGAATAGTCCGATCAATCAATCTCCAAAAGAAGTTGAAGTAGTAAAATCTCAAATGAGGTCATTAGTAAACGACTTGCTGAAAGCCCAGAAAAAGCTGGATGAAGAGGTACGCATGAAGAAGTCTCTTCAGGAAAGATGTCTGGACTTGGAACAAAAGCTGGCTAACGCCCAGCTGGGTATGGAGGAAATAGAAGACCCTCTCGCTGGCCTAGATCAGGACGACACCGAATATTACTATGTCCTGTCCTGCCCAACTTGTAACTTCGACTCCCACCATACAGAAATCATGGAGGAGCACCGAAAGTCTACGGAACATCGGGAGAAGGTGGCTCTACTACGGAAAAAGGAGGAAGAGAAGGAGGAACTGCGCATGCAGCTGGCAGCTGACAGTGGAGCCCAGAGAGTCTCCAAGAAGCAGAAAAGGAAAAGTCGAAACAGAAGATGACCCATCTGAACCATTATTACCTCTACCAGATCACACACGTGGTCCCTCCGAACGGAGCCAATTCAGTTCGGAACTTCAAACTGTTAAATCCATGGAAGGACTATTGAATGAGTCACTCCAGCAACGTGAACCGACTACACCACAGAGATTGAATCTGTGAACTGTTTTCCGCAGAGACTGAATCTGTGATCTGTTTTGACATGAAGTTATCTATGTATCTATGTTATTCTGTTATGTAAACCTGAAGTTATATATGTATATATGTTATTACGTTATGTTAAATGGGGAGATGACTGTAAAGCTAGGAAGGGAGGAATGTTGTGTATGTAATATGTGTGCTACTTTGAACCTATGGACAGGACTGCACTACTTGTAGGGCGTAGTGATACGCAGTACCACTCCTGGCCATAGGGGTATAAATAGTACTGTGGGTACTGATCTCCCCTCAGTTCCCGCCTGTGGGCATGAAGTAAAGACCTACGTATAGTCCCTACCTCCAACCAGTAAAGACCTGTTTGAGTTATACATTTAAGTCTTTGTGTTAATTGTTCAATACAATACACATACTTAACAGTTTCACACCCACGTTCTTTCCCCATAGCCCTGCAACTTTTCCCCTTTCAAGTATTTATCCAATTCCCTTTTGAAAGTTACTATTGAATCTGCTTCCACTGCCCTTTCAGGCAGCGTACAGGTTGAGCACCTGAAATAATAAAATTGTCTTTCAAAATCAGAGCATGTTGTCAGTTAATCAGGCTGTACAATTTCAGTGTTAAGTTTTACTGATCTCCTGCTATTCAGAGCAGGATCAACATTCTCGGTCTTTACTTCAGTTAAATGACCATCACATCACTCAGAGTTATTGCAGGCCAGTCCTGACTGGCCATGGCCAGACTTTTGATGATAAGGATGAAGAAATCCTATAGTCCAGATCGAACTCGCCGTGAGAAGCTGGAGTATTTAATTATTAATATAAAAGTGGCAGGGTTAACATCCCCATATATAAAAGTGGAAAACAATCTGGTAAACTGCCAATTGAATCTTGACATAACGACGCTTCCGAAGATGTGGGAGGGTTCCCCCCCCTCCCCCGTCACTGTGGTGTCAGAAGACAGCTGAGAAAAAATACATCTTTATCATTCAGATTTCACAGCACTAGTCTGACCTTGCCTAAATGCCTGCTAATTGAAACCATTAGCAGAGTTTAAAAGAAAACCATTCACTCTTTTTTCCATAAGTTAAATGCTCCTCTACAATACTTTACGGGGATCGGGTGGGATATGTGTCGGTGTAGGGGTTACGGGGATCGGGTGGGATATGTGTCGGTGCAGGCTCGATGGGCCGAAATGGCCTCTATCTGCACTGTGGGGTTTCTGGTTTCTGGTAATACTGAAATCCTTTCTTGAAATGTAGTATTTTCCCGTGACATTATACACGTATAGTCAGGCTAGTGAGCTGTGAGCTTCCAACGGAGGATTTATTCGCTGTCAAAAGACAAACGGGGGAATGAAGAAAAATAACTCACTAAATTCACCAGACACGCTTGTGAAGTCTGTGATAATTATTAAATCTGCTTTATCCACCATAATTATAACAAATTACCAGCGTAATGTTGCATTTTAGTCAATATAGGTTACTGCATGTTTGGTGAAGTTGTTGGTGTAAGAAGATAAGAAATAGGAGCCATATGGCCCCATTCAATAAGATCATGGCTGATCATCGACCTCAACTCCACTTTCCTGCCCCATCTCCATATCCCTTGATTCCTCTAGACTCAAAAAATCCATCTATCTCAGCCTTGAATACACTCAAAAACTCAGCATTCACAGCCCTCTGGGGCAGAGAATTCCAAAGATTCACAACCCTCTGAAGGAAGAAATTCCTCATCTCAGTCTTAAATGGCCGACCCCTTATCCTGAGACTGTGACCCCTAGTTCTAGACACTCCAGCCAGGGGAAACAGCCTCTCAGCATCTACCCTGTCAATCCCTCAGGATCTTGTATGTTTCAATGAAATCACCTCTCATTCTTCTAAACCCAAGAGAGTATAGGCCCATTCTACACAATCTCTCATCATAGGACAGCCCTCTCATCCCAGGAATCAATCTAGTGAACCTTTGTTGCGCTCCCTCTAAGGCAAGTATATTCTTTCTTAGGTACGGAGACCAAAACTGTACGTAGTACACAGTGAAGTTGTCGGTATGATCAATAAATGAATACACACTGTCTGTACTGGTGAAGGGCTTGTTCTCCAATATACAAAGGGCCCATCTGCGGTTGCGTGCTGATTTCCTCTACAATGGATAGGGCGTAGTCTAGTATGCAGTGCATTCTGGCCAGGAACATCCACCATTAAACCCTAGAATCGCAGAAATCATCCGATTAAAATCGGGGCTGGGGAGAATCACGTTTCGAGCAGGGAATCGATAAATTGAATTAATTATTACCGCGACTTTCCTGGTTGCAGTCTCTGACCCACGTGAGGCAAGAGTGCACAGCTTGCCAGCAATGTCCGGGAGACCAATCCTCCATTCCAAGAGATTCCCGGACAATCTGGGCCCTATCCATAATAATAGCTATCTCTCATGTTACCTCTAGACTTGACTATTCCAACGCACTCCTGGCCGGCCTCCCCTCTTCCACCCTCCATAAACTTGAGCTCATCCAAAACTCTGCTGCCCGTGAGCAACGCCTCAATTTCAAAATTCTCATCCTTGTTTTCAAATCCCTCCATGGCCTCACCCCTCCCTATCTCTGTAATCTCCTCCAGCCCCACAACCCCCCAAGATCTCTGCGCATTGGTGGCTGTGCCTTCAGCTGTGGAATTCCCTCCCTAAACCTCTCTGCCTCACTCTCCCCCTTTAAGACGCTCCTTAAAGCCGACCTCCATCTGCCCCAATAACGCCTTATGTGGCTCGGAGACAAATTTTGTCCGAAAACACTCGTGAAACACCTTGGGACATTTTACTACGTTAAAAGTGCCATATAAATACAAGTTGTTATATTTTTCATCATGTAATACTGTGATCAGATATATTATAGAATGTACAGCATTGTTGAGATACCGCGGCAAACGTGGGAGTCGAGACCAGAGCTAGTAAAACACAACTGCTTTATTCAACCTCATGGCAAAGAGGAACTGGAAAAGCCCGCGCAACCACTTAAATACTCCCCAGACAGGAAGTGCTCCCGGCAGCCTGTCCCTGCGGGAAACAAGTTGCTGGAGGAAAGGGCCACCGGCTGGGGGCTTCTGCTTAAACTGTCCGTGCCGCCGTGAGCGGATTATGTCCAGTGGTGGCGTGTCGCCACAGAGCTCCCCCCAGAATCCGCTTAGGAGGAGTGGACGAGTCGTGACGGTGGTCTAATGGTTCTGCCGGAGCGGCTCTGAGTGGTCGCCGGTCTAGTTGGTGGGGCCGGGCGGTTCGCCGCCGGCTGTGCTGCCTTGCTGGCGGGACGGCCTCTAGTTGGAGGCCGGGCCACGGGGACCTGTTCCCCTGGTTCTGCGTGTGCTGGTTTGAGCCGGTCGATGGAGACTGTGTCGACCCTGTCGCCGAGTCGCAGCCTGAAGACCTTGTCCCCGGTTTGTAGTACCTCGTACGGTCTGTCGTACGGGGGTCGCAGGCGTCCGCGGTGCGCGTCGCACGAAGACGAAGCGTGCCTGCTGTAAGTTTGGCGGGGCGTGAGGTGCGAGTTCGCCGTGTCGGTTGACCGGAAGTGGGGCGAACTGTTGAGCGGAAGAGAAAGAGTTGAGCCGCTGCTGTTCGGCCAACCAAGGCGTGGTAGCCTCCGGAAGGAATTCACCTGGGACGCGCAGCGGTTGTCCGTAGACTAACTCCGCTGCCAAGGACTGGAGGTCTTCCTTGACCGCGGTGCGTAGGCCTAGTAGCACCCACAGTAGGCAGTCAGTCCAGGTACTGTCCTGCAGGCCGGCGCGGAGTGAGGCCTTGAGTGACCTGTGGAAGCGTTCACACAGCCCATTGGCCTGCGGGTGGTACGCCGTGGTTCGGAGGAGCGTCACCCCAAGGTTGCGTGCTGTGGCCGTCCAGAGTTCGGAGGTGAACTGGGCGCCTCTGTCGGAGGTTATGTCGGCAGGTACGCCGAACCTTGCGATCCAGGTGTTAACGAACGCCCTGGCGATGTCGGCTGTGGTGGTGGAGGGCAGCGGCACTGCCTCAGGCCAGCGTGTGTAGCGGTCGACCATCGTGAGGAGATAAAGTTTGGATTGCGATGGCGGCAGAGGACCGACGATGTCAACGTGTATGTGGTCGAAGCGGCGGCTGGGTACCTCGAAGTCTCCCAGGGGTGCTTTTGTGTGTAGCTGTACCTTAGCCCGTTGGCAGGCGAGGCAGGAGGTGGCCCAAGTCCGAACATCTTTGCTGAGGCCGCGCCAGACGAAACGCTGGGAGAGGAGTTTGACGGATGCGCGGGCACCCGGATGGGAGAGCGCGTGTAGCGCGTCGAAGATGCGGCGGCGCCAGATTGCAGGGGCGACCGGCCTGGGTTGGCCGAGTGAGACGTCGCAAGTGACTGCCGTGGCTTCAGGCCTGTGCGCGACCTTGGCTAGGTGTAGCCCTGGCAGGCTGGTAGCCGCCGAGAGGAGGTCTGGGTCCGTGAACTGGGCCGCTGCTAGTTGCGCATAGTCGACCGCGAGGTGATTCGCGCAGATGGCGGGACGGGAAAGGCAGTCGACGACAACGTTGTCTCTACCGGAGACGTGCTGGATGTCCGTAGTAAACTCGGACACAGCCGCGAGCTGGCGTTGCTGCCAGGGTTCGGTGTGCTTGGCCATCGGCTTGTGGTCCACGTACGCGGTGAAGGGGCGGCCCTCCAGGAGGAACCTGAAATGGCAGACCGACAGGTGGAGCGCGAGAAGCTCGCGGTCGAAAGTAGAGTATTTGACCTCCGGGGGGCGCAGTTGGCGGCTGTAGAAGGCAAGTGGCTGCCACGCGCCATTGACCCACTGCTCGAACACGGCTCCGACCGCGTGGTCGGAGGCGTCGGTGGTGAGCGCGACCCGGGCATCGGCCCTCGGGTGCGCGAGCAGGGTGGCGTCGGCGAGCGCGTTTTTGGTGGCGTCGAAGGCGGCTGACGTGTCAGTGGTCCAGGCTACGGCCATCTTGCCGGATTTACCTCGGAGGGAGTCGTATAGGGGCTTCATGAGGGCTGCAGCTCTGAGGATGAACCTGTTGTAGAAGTTCACCATCCCGAGGAACTCCTGGAGGCCCTTGATGGTTTTGGGGCGGGGGAATTGCTGGACGGCCTGCACCTTGTTGGGCAGGGGAACGGCCCCAGCAGGGGTGATGTGGTGACCGAGAAAATCGATCTCGGTTAGGCCGAATTGGCACTTCGCCGGGCTGAGGATGAGCCCGTGTTGGGCTAGGCGCCCGAACAGGATGCGAAGGTGTTCGAGGTGTCCCTGTTTGGAGGAGCTGGCCACGAGAATGTCGTCTAGATAGGCGAATAGGAAGTTCAGGTGCCGGAGGACTGAGTCCATAAGGCGCTGGGAAGCCTGGGCTGCATTCTTGAGGCCGAAGGGCATCCTCAGGAACTCGAACAGGCCGAATGGGGTGATGACGGCCGTTTTGGGGATGTCCGCGGGGTGTACGGGGACTTGGTGGTAACCGCGCACCAGGTCGACCTTGGAAAAGACGGTTCGTCCGGCCAGTCGGGCCGAGAAGTCCTGGATGTGTGGCACCGGGTATCGGTCGGGGGTGGTGGCATCGTTGAGGTGGCGGTAGTCCCCGCAAGGGCGCCAGGCTTGGGGGCGATGTGGAGGGGCGAGGCCCAAGGGCTGCTGGAGCGGCGGATGATGCCGAGTTGTTCCATGGTGGTGAACTCGGCCCGCGCGATTTCCAGCTTGGCCGGGTTGAGTCTGCGGGCGTGGGCAGAAACTGGGGGGCCGGTGGTTGGGATATAGTGCTCCACACCGTGTTTGGCGGCTTTGGCCGAAAAGGTCGGGTTAGTGAGGGCGGGAAACTTGGCTAGAAGTGCCGAGTAGTCGTCCGTGGCTCTGGCGAGGCAGTGGGTCGTCAGGCCGGCTGAACGGGCCGGGGTGAATGCGCCAGGGATGGGGGCCATAGTGTTGATGTCGACAAGGAGGCCGATGAGTGGGCAGAGGACCCTGGTTGTGAGGAACTCCCAGCGGTAGTGGCGGCCTGCGAGGTCGAGCGTGACCACGCGGGTGCCATATGTGCGGATGTCAGAGCCATTGGCTGCGGCCAGCGTGATACCCCGTGCGCCGCGTTGGATTTCGAGGGCGGAGGCGGGGGTGATGCTGTGCTGGGCCCCTGTGTCGCACAGAAATCGGCGGTTGGTGCTGTCGTCGGTGACGTACAGTAGAGGCCCCTTTTGCCCTGCGGCCATCGTGGGGGCCGGTGCGGGGGGGGGGTTTGAAAGTGCACGGTGGCGTGCAGCGTTGGGCCCTAGTGCCAAAACGGGTGTGGTAGTAGCAGTGACCCGGAGTGGTAGGGCGGTCGGGCCTAGTGGGCCGGGAAGACCGCGTGGTCGTTGCCGTGAGGTCGGGCGCAATGTCGCGGGCGGACTGCGCAGAGAGCAGCCGGTCGGCCTTTTCGGCTATCTCATTCAGGTCCGTGGAGCCAGATTCCACAATGAGCGGGCGGATGCTGGCGGGGAGCTGCCGAATGAAAAGCGTGCGAAAGAGGGCGCCGGTGTTTTTGTCATCCGAGAGGGACAGCATGTGGGAAAGCAGATCCGCCGGTGAAGCGTCACCAAGGCCGGGGAGGTCGAGAGTTGGCAGCTGCGCTGGTAAGAGGACGTTTGAAATTTTTTAAGGAGCGCAGCCTTCAGATGTTCGTACTTACCTTCCACTGGTGGCTCCTGCAGCGCTGCCCAAACCTTGGGGACTGTGGCGTAGGTGAGAGGCGACGATGTAGTCGTACTTCGTGGCGTCGACTGTAATGTTTTTCAGCCGGAATCTGGACTTGGCTTGAACAAACCAGGCTTCGGCCAGGTTCTCCCAAAAGTCCGGTAGTTTAACCGTGACTGCGTTTGTATCCGCCATGCTAGCTTAGGATTCGTCCTGAGCGTCGGGGTCACCAGTGTTGAGATACCGCGGCAAACGTGGGAGTCGAGACCAGAGTTAGTGAAACACAACTGCTTTATTCAACCTCATGGCAAAGAGGAACTGGAAAAGCCCGCGCAACCACTTAAATACTCCCCAGACAGGAAGTGCTCCCGGCAGCCTGTCCCTGCGGGAAACAAGTTGCTGGAGGAAAGGGCCCCCAGCTGGGGGCGTCTGCTTAAACTGTCCGTGCCGCCGTGAGCGGATTATGTCCAGTGGTGGCGTGTCGCCACAGCATTACAGAAACAGGCCATTCGGCCCAGCTGGTTCGTGCCAGTGTTTCTGCTCCACACGAACCTCCTCCCACCCCTCTTCATCTCACCCCATCAACATCTCCTTCTATTTCTTTCTCCCTCATTGAGCTTCCCCTTAAATACATCGCCTCAACCACTCCTGTGGGAGCGAGTTCCAAATTCTAACCAGTCTCTCCCGAATTTCCTGTTGGATTTATTAGTGACTATCTTATATTGATGACATTGAATGACATGAATGACAACCAGTAAACTAAGAAAAGAATATATATAAACAATGCAAATGTATATTTATACACTCAGGGATATACCTGTTTATACACTGTATGAATAGAACTGCGTTTATGTGCTAAACCATAAATGTATTTTGATGCTTTGGCAACATAAGATGTAACTTATCATGCCAATAAAGCGATTTGAATTGTGAATTGTGAATGGCACTCAAGTATTGCAGTGACCAACATCACTAAACAACAGATGAACAGATGATCTGGTCATGATGTCATTGCTGTTTGTGGGATCTTGCTGTGTGAAAATTGGCTGCCAGGTTTCCTACATTACAACAGCGACTACACTTCAAAAAGTCATTTATTTAGGACATGTTAAAACGTTGTATAAATACAAGTAATTTCTTTGGTCTTTTTATCTCAGTATTTATGAAATCCTTCAATCAGACTGCAATGTGCGATAAATTCAGCGCAAGTCAACAGTATGAAAGGTTCTGGTTACAATCGGGAGTCGATCATTACCCCGGGCCCGCAGTAGGTTCCCCTAACTAATAGTACCAGACTATAGACAGAAGCCATTCTAGGCTGGGAGTCCACGCTAGTGATTTGACGGGTGTGTAGGGAGCAGGGAGCCCCGGCCTGCCCGCCCCGGGTTCCCAGCCTCAGTCACTCTCGTTCTCACACTCCTCTCCCTCTTTCCTTTCACTTCCCTCCGCCAGATCTGCGAAGAAGTCGCTCCCGCAGCCGAACGCTTTCCTGCTCAGTGACACCAGTTTCCCGCGCTTCTTCCGCCTCCTGTAGTCGTCGACGACAACCCCACGCAGCTCGGAGACATCCCAGAATTTCACCGTCTGGTCGTGGGCGCAGCTGGCCAGGAACCGACCGTTGCTGGACTTGGCGATCTGCTCGATGGACTCTCCGGGGTGTTGCCCAACACTCCCGATCACTCGATTCGGCAAAATACTCACAGCCCTGGAACAGACATACACGGTTACAGGGGCCGCGCGCGCACGCACACACACACAGTTACAGGGGCCCCTCGCGCGCGCGCACACGGTTACGGGGCCCCTCGCGCGCGCGCACACGGTTACGGGGCCCCTCGCGCGCGCGCACACGGTTACGGGGCCCCTCGCGCGCGCGCACACGGTTACGGGGCCCCTCGCGCGCGCGCACACGGTTACGGGGCCCCTCGCGCGCGCGCACACGGTTACGGGGCCCCTCGCGCGCGCGCACACGGTTACGGGGCCCCTCGCGCGCGCGCACACACGGTTACGGGGCCCCTCGCGCACACGGTTACGGGCCCCTCGCGCGCGCGCACACGGTTACGGGGCCCCCCGCGCGCGCGCACACGGTTACGGGGCCCCTCGCGCGCGCACACGGTTACGGGGCCCCTCGCGCTCGCACACGGTTACAGGGGCCCCTCGCGCGCGCACACGGTTACAGGGGCCCCTCGCGCGCGCACACGGTTACAGGGGCCCCTCGCGCGCGCACACGGTGACAGGGGCCCCTCGCGCGCGCACACGGTGACAGGGGCCCCTCGCGCGCGCACACGGTGACAGGGGCCCCTCGCGCGCGCACACGGTGACAGGGGCCCCTCGCGCGCGCACACGGTGACAGGGGCCCCTCGCGCGCGCACACGGTGACAGGGGCCCCTCGCGCGCGCGCACACGGTGACAGGGGCCCCTCGCGCGCGCACACGGTGACAGGGGCCCCTCGCGCGCGCACACGGTGACAGGGGCCCCTCGCGCGCGCACACGGTGACAGGGGCCCCTCGCGCGCGCACACGGTGACAGGGGCCCCTCGCGCGCGCACACGGTGACAGGGGCCCCTCGCGCGCGCACACGGTGACAGGGGCCCCTCGCGCGCGCACACGGTGACAGGGGCCCCTCGCGCGCGCACACGGTGACAGGGGCCCCTCGCGCGCGCACACGGTGACAGGGGCCCCTCGCGCGCGCACACGGTGACAGGGGCCCCTCGCGCGCGCACACGGTGACAGGGGCCCCTCGCGCGCGCACACGGTGACAGGGGCCCCTCGCGCGCGCACACGGTTACAGGGGCCCCTCGCGCGCGCACACGGTTACAGGGGCCCCTCGCGCGCGCACACGGTTACAGGGGCCCCTCGCGCGCGCACACGGTTACAGGGGCCCCTCGCGCGCGCACACGGTTACAGGGGCCCCTCGCGCGCGCACACGGTTACAGGGGCCCCTCGCGCGCGCACACGGTTACAGGGGCCCCTCGCGCGCGCACACGGTTACAGGGGCCCCTCGCGCGCGCACACGGTTACAGGGGCCCCTCGCGCGCGCACACGGTTACAGGGGCCCCTCGCGCGCGCACACGGTTACAGGGGCCCCTCGCGCGCGCACACGGTTACAGGGGCCCCTCGCGCGCGCACACGGTTACAGGGGCCCCTCGCGCGCGCACACGGTTACAGGGGCCCCTCGCGCGCGCACACGGTTACAGGGGCCCCTCGCGCGCGCACACGGTTACAGGGGCCCCTCGCGCGCGCACACGGTTACAGGGGCCCCTCGCGCGCGCACACGGTTACAGGGGCCCCTCGCGCGCGCACACGGTTACAGGGGCCCCTCGCGCGCGCACACGGTTACAGGGGCCCCTCGCGCGCGCACACGGTTACAGGGGCCCCTCGCGCGCGCACACGGTTACAGGGGCCCCTCGCGCGCGCACACGGTTACAGGGGCCCCTCGCGCGCGCACACGGTTACAGGGGCCCCTCGCGCGCGCACACGGTTACAGGGTATTATGTAACGAGAAAGGATTAATTAACAATCTTGTTGTACGAGGCCCCTTGGGTCGGAGCGATCATATGATAGAATTCTTCATTAAGATGAAGAATGAAGTTGTTGACTCAGAGACTAGGGTCCTGAATTTAAATAAAGGAAACTACGATGGTCTGAGGCGCACGTTGGGTAGGATTGATTGGGGAATGTCACTCAAAGGGTTGACGGTGGATAGGCAATGGCAAACATTCAAAGACCGCATGGATGAACTACAGAAGTTGTTTATCCCAGTTGGCATAAAAATAAAACAAAAAAGGTGACTCAACCGTGGCTAACAGGGAAATTAGGGATAGCATAAGATCCAAGGACAGGACATATAAAATGGCCAGAAAAAGCAGTAAACCTGAGGATTGGGAGCAGTTTAGGATTCAACAAAGGAGCACAAAGATATTAATTAAGAGGGGGAAAATAGAATATGAGAGTAAGCTTGCACGGAACATAAAAACTGACTAAAAGCTTTTTATAGATACGTGAAGAGAAAAAGATTGGTGAAGTCAAGCGTAGGTCCCTTGCAGTCAGAATCAGGGGAATTTATAATGGGGAACAAAGAAATGGCGGACCAATTAAATATATATTTTGGTTCTGTCTTCAAAAAGGAGGACACAAATAACCTCCCAGAGATGTCGGGGAACATAGGGTCTGATGAAAGGGAGGAACTGAAAGAAATCAGTATTTGTAGGGAAATGGTGTTAGGGAAATTGATGGGATTGAAGGTCGATAAATCCCCAGGGCTTCATAATCTACATCCTAGGGTACTTAAGGAAGTGGCCCTAGAAATAGTAGATGCATTGTGTGGTAAACCACTGTTTGTATTCCTGTTTGTCCTGTTTGTATTCCACTGTGTACATGCCTGGACATGCCTCGGCTGACTCCTCCCACAGGTCCTAGTATAAAGGTGACTGCTCCCCAGCCCTTGGTATCCTGGACCGGTCGACCACTCGAGGCAGACCTCCATTCTGTTGTTAATAAAAGCCTTTGGTTACTCTTCTAACTCTCAGTCTTTTATGAGTAATTAATAGCGCATCAATTTTATTAACAACATTTTTATAATGGAGAAGATCCTCACACCAGCATGCCTGGACTTAGATCATCGGGAGGCGGACTCATCCACCAAGTTTACTCACTGGCTTAAGTGTTTCGAAAAATTCCTGACCGCCTCCGAAGCAATCAAATCGGACGAGGACAAACTGGATGTCCTGACCTCCAAAGTGAACCACCGAGTGTACTCGGTCATCCAAGACGCGACCTCGTACGCGGATGCTATCAAGCTCCTCAAGGACCAGTACACGCGCCCAGTGAACGAAGTGTACGCCAGGCACCTCCTGGGGAGTCGTAAACAACAACCTGGGGAATCGACCGTGGAATACCTTCAGGCACTGTCTGTGCTTGGCCGGGCCTGTGGTTGTAAGGATGTAAAGGCCGCCGTGTACACAGAGGAACTTATCCGGGACACTTTTGTAGCGGGCCACAGATCCAATTACACACGACAGCGACTGTTGGAGCAGAGTAACCTCGACCTCAACAAGGCCTCTGAACTCGCACTATCGTTGGATGCAGCCTACCAGGGCATGGATGCCTACTCCTCTGCACCGTGGACGCCGCGGGGAATGACAGCCTGGGACACGGTAGGACCGCCTCATAGCGCCGTGCCACCCCAGCCACACCCCAACAACGGCCCAACTACCGCAGCAGTGTCCCAAGGCCAGACAGCAGTGCCCCAAGGCCAGAAATGCTACTTCTGTGGCCAGGCAAAACACCCCAGAGCGCGCTGCCCGGCGAAAAACGCGATCTGCTCGGGCTGCGGGAAGAAGGGACACTACGCTAGCGTCTGCAGGGCCAAAGCCACCCCGAACCCCAGCAGCGCCGCGTGTGGGCCATGCGGGCCGCCATTTTGGACCTCCCCGGCCGTGTGCGAATCACCGGTACAGCAGCCATTTTGGACGCCTCCAGCCACATGGGGATCATGGACGCCGCCATCTTGGACGACAGCCGGGACGCAGCAGGCCCCCGACACCGCCTCATCTGATACCCGCAGCGACACACCGACCCCTACGCTGGCATCCGTTACACTGGACCAAGCGAGACCGCACCAACTGGCCAGTTCCACAATGGACATTAAGGTAAATGGTCACGATACAATCTGCCTTTTTGACTCTGGGAGCACGGAGAGCTTCATCCACCCCGACACGGTGCGGCGTTGCTCTCTCCCAGTCCTGCCTGCGCAACAGCGGATTTCTATGGCCTCCGAGTCCCAGTCGGCGGACATCGGCGGCTACTGCGTGGTGACACTCGTAGTAGACGGGACCGTGTACGATAATTTTAAACTTCTGGTCCTGCCTGACCTCTGCGCTGCCGTCCTGCTGGGGTTAGATTTTCAGTGCCACCTTAAAAGTGTTACGATGGCGTACGGTGGACCCCTACCCCCACTCACAGTCCGCAGCCAGCAGCTTCCAAATTGCCCGCCGCGCACCAGGTGCAACCTCTCCACACTCAGAGTCACCCCCCCACCACTGTTTGCTAACCTCACCCCCGACTGTAAGCCCATCGCCACAAAGAGCAGGCGATACAGTGCCGGGGACAGGGTTTTCATTAAAACCGAAGTGGAGCGGCTCCTGAAAGAAGGGATTATTGAGGGCAGCACCAGCCCCTGGCGAGCCCAGGTTGTGGTCGTTAAGACCAGCGAGAAGCAGCGCCTGGTCATCGACTACAGCCAGACAATAAATCGCTACACCCTGCTGGACGCCTACCCACTCCCCCGCATAGCTGATATGGTCAACCAGATCGCGCAGTACCGCGTCTTCTCGACCATTGACCTGAAATCAGCGTACCACCAGCTCCCCATCCGCCCTGAGGACCGCCAGTACACTGCCTTTGAGGCAAACGGCCGCCTCTATCACTTCCTTAGGGTTCCCTTTGGCGTCACCAACGGGGTCTCCATCTTCCAAAGGGAGATGGACCGGATGGTAGATCAAAATGCGTTGCAGGCCACTTTCCCATATCTGGCGTTGCAGGCCACTTTCCCATATCTGGACAATGTGACCATCTGCGGCCATGACTTGCAGGACCATGACGCTGCGGCCATGACTTGCAGGACCATGACGCAAACATCGAAAAATTCCTCCGCACCACCCAACTCCTAAACCTGACATATAACAAGAAGTGCATATTCCGCACAAACCGCCTCGCCATCCTTGGCTGTGTTGTGGAACACGGAGTCATCGGCCCCGACCCCGACCGGATGCGTCCCCTTATGGAACTTCCACTGCCCCACTGCCTCAAGGCCCTGAAGAGGTGCCTAGGGTTTTTCTCCTATTACGCCCAGTGGGTCCCCTACTATGCGGACAAGGCCCGTCCGCTGATCAAGTCCACCTCTTTTCCCTTGACGGCAGAGGCCCGCTTAGCCTTCCACCGTATCAAGGAGGACATCGCCAAAGCCACCATGCACGCAGTGGACGAATCCATCCCCTTCCAGGTGGAAAGCGACGCGTCCGACTTTGCCCTGGCCGCTACCCTCAATCAGGCGGGGAGACCCGTGGCCTTCTTTTCACGAACCCTCCAAGGCCCGGAGACCAGACACTCCGCTGTTGAGAAGGAGGCCCAGGCGATTGTGGAGGCTGTGCGTCATTGGAGGCACTACCTGGCCGGAAAACGATTTACCCTGCTCACTGACCAGCGTTCAGTTGCTTTTATGTTTAACAACAAGCAGAGGGGCAAAATCAAAAATGACAAGATCTTGAGGTGGAGAATCGAACTTTCCACCTACAACTACGAGATCTTGTACCGGCCCGGGAAGCTAAATGAACCCCTGGATGCGCTATCGCGTGGCACCTGCGCCAGCGCGCAGATCGATAGACTACGGGTCCTCCACAATGACCTCTGCCACCCGGGGGTCACCAGGTTCTTCCACCTCATCAAGGCCCGCAACCTGCCTTACTCTATTGAGGAGGTCAGGACCATGACCAGGAACTGCCAAGTCTGCGCTGAGTGCAAACCACACTTTTATAGACCAGACAGGGCCCACCTGATAAAAGCCACTCGCCCCTTCGAGCGCCTGAGCGTTGATTTTAAAGGGCCTCTCCCCTCCTCTGACCGCAATGTGTACTTCCTCAATATTATTGATGAGTACTCCCGTTTCCCGTTCGCCTTCCCCTACCCGGACATGACCAGTGCCACGGTCATTAAATGTCTGAACAACCTCTTCACCCTGTTCGGCTTCCCCAGCTATATCCATAGCGACCGGGGCTCATCGTTTATGAGCGACGAACTCCGTCAGTACCTGCTAACTAGGGGTATTGCCACAAGCAGGACCACCAGTTACAACCCCCGGGGGAACGGACAGGTGGAAAGAGAAAATGCGACAGTTTGGAAGGCCGTCCTGCTAGCCTTAAAGTCTAGGGGCCTTCCAACCTCCCGCTGGCAGGATGTGCTCCCCGATGTGCTCCACTCTATTCGGTCACTGCTCTGCACTGCCACTAACGCCACCCCTCATGAGAAAATGTTCGTCTTCCCAAGGAAGTCCACATCAGGGACATCGCTACCGCCATGGCTGACGTCCCCAGGGCCGGTCCTACTGAGAAGACACGTGAGGACCCATAAAACGGACCCCCTGGTCGAGAGGGTCGACCTCCTCCACGCCAACCCCCAGTATGCTTACATCGCATACCCGGACGGGCGGGAGGACACAGTCTCCATAAGAGACCTTGCACCCTCGGGGACCACAGTAACCCACTACCCACTACCACCCCCCCCCACGATCCGATATCCAGCCCCAGCAGACGGCAGGCCTGGGCCCCGCGACCCGCTCGACATCTACGAGGACGACACGCCTGTGCCACAGCCTACGCTGGACTCGACGCCGGAAGCTTCACTACCCCTGCCGTCGCCACGCCGATCACAGCGGCAGACAAGACCTCCGGAGAGACTCCAATACACTAACTTTTAGTACACTTCGCCCCGCCGGACTCAATTTTGAACAAGGGGTGAATGTGGTAAACCACTGTTTGTATTCCTGTTTGTATTCCACTGTGTACATGCCTGGACATGCCTCGGCTGACTCCTCCCACAGGTCCTAGTATAAAGGTGACTGCTCCCCAGCCCTTGGTATCCTGGACCGGTCGACCACTCGAGGCAGACCTCCATTCTGTTGTTAATAAAAGCCTTTGGTTACTCTTCTAACTCTCAGTCTTTTATGAGTAATTAATAGCGCATCACATTGCTGATCATCTTCCAACATTCGATGGAATCTGGAACAGTACCCATGGATTGGAGGGTAGCTAATGTTACCCCACTATTCAAAAAAGGTGGTAGAGAGAAAACGGAATTATAGACCGGTAAGCCTGACATCGGTAGTGGGGAAAATGCTAGAGTCCATTATAAAGGATGTAATAGCTGAGCACTTGGAAAACAGTGACCGGATCGGATAAGGTCAACATGGATTTACAAAAGGTAAATCGTGCTTGACTAATCTACTGGAATTTTTTGAAGATGTAACTGGTAAAATAGATAAGGGAGAACCAGTGGATGTGGTGTATTTGGACTTTCAGAAGGCTTTCGATAAGGTCCCGCATAAGAGAAGGCTTTCGATAAGGTCCCGCATAAGAGATTAGCGTGTAAAGTTAAGGCACATGGGCTTGGGGGCAAGGTATTGACTTGGATAGAGAACTGGTTGGCAGACAGAAAGCAAAGAGTTGGAATAAACAGGTCTTTTTCCGAGTGGCAGGCAGTGACTAGTGGGGTACCGCAGGGATCGGTCCTTGGAACCCAGCTATTCACAATATATATTAATGATCTAGACAAGGGAACTAGATGTAATATCTCCAAATTTGCAGATGGCACAAAGCTGGGTGGGCGTGTGTGCTGTGAGGAGGATGCCGAGAAACTCCAGGATGATTTGGGCAGGTTGGGTGATTGGGCAGATGCAATATAACGTGGATAAATGTGAAGTTATCCACTTTGGTAGCAAAAACAGGAAGGCAGATTATTATCTGAATGGCAATAGATTGGGAGAAGGGGGAGTGCAACGAGACCTGGGTGTCCTTGTGCACCAGTCGCTGAAGGTAAGCATGCAGGTGCAGCAGGCGATCAAGAAGGCAAATGGTATGTTGGCCTTCGTAGCGAGAGGGTTTGAGTACAGGAACAAGGATGTCTTGCTGCAGTTGTACAGGGCCTTGGTGAGACCACATCTTGAGTATTGTGTGCAGTTGTGGTCGCCTTATCTGAGGAAGGATGTTCTTGCCATGGAAGGAGTTCAGCGAAGATTCACCAGGCTGATACCTGGGATGGCAGGAATGACGTATGAGGAGAGATTGGGTCGATTGGGCTTGTACTCGCTGGAGTTTAGAAGAATTAGAGGTGATCTCATTGAAACTTATAAAATTCTGACAGGACTGGACAGACTAGATGAAGGATGTTCCCGATGGTCGGGCAGTCCAGAACCAGGGGTCACAGGCTAAGGATAAGGGGTAGGACATTTAGGACAGAGCTGAGGAGGAATTTCTTCACCCAGAGAGTGGTGAACCTGTGGAATTCTCTACCAGATAAGGCAGTAGAGGCCAATTCATTAAATATATTCAAGAAGGAGTTGGATATATTTCTTAAGGCTAAAGGGATCAAGGGATATGGGGAGAAAGCAGGACAGGGTACTGAATTTGGATGATCAGCCATGATCTCATTGAATGGCAGAGCAGGCTCGAGGGGCCGAATGGCCTACTCCTGCTCCTATCTTCTATGTTTCTGTTACAGGGCCCCTCGCACACACACACGGTTAGAGGGGCCTCTCGCGCGCACACAGTTGCGCGCACCCGGTCGCAGGGGCCCCTCGCACACACCCGCTCACAGGGGCCCCTCGCGCACACCCGCTCACAGGGGCCTCGCACACACGGGTAATAATCTCTGGATTACTACCTGAGCCACGAGCAAATTTGGCTAGGGTAAATAAAATCAGAGAGTTAAATGCGTGGCTCAAAGATTGGTGTGGGAGAAATGGGTTTTGCTTCCTGGGACACTGGCACCAGTACTGGGACAGGAGAGAGCTGTTCCGTTGGGACGGACTTCACTTGGCCAGTGCTGGGGCTAGAATCCTGGCGAAACGAATAACTAGGGCTGTAGAGAGGGCTTTAAACTAATTAGTGGGGGGGGAGTTTTCAAGAGAGCGAAAAAATAAAAATGTCAGCGGAGAAGGCAATAGAGCAAAGTAGCAGTGGGGAAATTAAAAACCAGAACGTGTCAGGAAGGAACAGAATATATAAAGATAAAGGTAAAGTAGTAAAGGGGGTAAAAGCAGGAATAAATTGTCACAAAACATATTTAAAAGTTCTTTATCTGAATGCACGCAGCATTCGTAACAAAATAGACGAGTTGACGGTACAAATAACTACACATGGGTATGATCTGGTGGCCATTACAGAAACATGGCTGCGAGGTGACCATGACTGGGAACTAAATATCCAGGGATATTTGACTATTAGGAAGGACAGACAGGAAGGAAAGGGAGGTGGGGTGGCTATGTTAATAAAGGATGGAATCACTGCAATAGTGAGAAATGATATTGGGTCAAAGGATCAGGATAGTGAAACAGTTTGGGTGGAGATAAGGAATAATAAGGGGAAAAAGTCACTAGTGGGCGTAGTCTATAGGCCTCCTAACAGTTGCAACTCTATTGGTCGGAGTATAAATCAGGAAATAGTTGGGGCTTGTAATAAGGGAACAGCTATAATCGTGGGAGATTTTAACTTTCATATTGACTGGACAAATCAAATTGGGCAGGGCAGCCTTGAGGAAGAGTTCATACAGTGCATTAGGGATGGGTTCCTTGAGCAGTATGTTACTGAACCAACCAGGGGGCAGGCAATCTTAGATCTGGTCCTGTGTAATGAGACAGGATTAATAAAAAGTGTCCTAGTAAAGGATCCCCTTGGTATGAGTGACCATAACATGGTTGAATTCAAAATTCAGTTGGAGGGTGAGAGAGTTGGATCTCAAACCAGCGTGCTAAGCTTAAATAAAGGAGACCATGAAGGTATGAGAGCAGAGTTCACTAAAGTGGACTGGGAAAATAGATTAAGGTGTAAGACGGTACAGGAGCAGTGGTGTACATTCAAGGAGATATTTCACAACTTTCAAGAAAAATATATTCCACTGAGGAAAAAGCGGCGTAAAAGAAAAGACAGCCATCTGTGGCTAAGTAAAGCAATAAAGGATAGTATCCGACTGAAAACAAGGGTATATAAAGTAGCCAAATCTAGTGGGAGGATAGAAGATTGGGAAGCATTTAAAAGCCAGCAAAGAATAACTAAAAGATTCATTAAGAAAGGGAAGGTAGATTATGAAAGTAAACTAGCAAAAAATATAAAAACAGATAGCAAGAGTTTCTACAGTTATATAAAAAGAAAAAGGGTGGCTAAAGTGAATGTTGGTCCCTTAGAGGACGAGACCGGGAAATTAGTAGTAGGGAACATGGAGATGGCAAATACGCTGAACAAATATTTTGTATCAGTCTTTACAGTAGAGGACACTAAAATATCCCAACACTGGACAAAAAGGGGGCTATAGGGGGGGGGAGGAGCTAAACACGATTAAAATCACTAAGGAGATGGTAAGATAATGGGACTTAAGGCGGATAAATCCCCTGGACCTGATGGCTTACATCCTAGGGTCTTGAGAGAAGTAGCGGTAGGGATTGCGGAGGCATTGGTGGTAATTTTCCAAAACTCCCTGGATTCAGGAAAGGTCCCAGCAGATTGGAAAACTGCTAATGTAACGCCCTTATTTAAAAAGGGAGGTAGACAAAAGGCTGGAAACTATAGACCAGTTAGCCTAACATCTGTGGTTGGTAAAATGTTGGAGTCCATTATTAAGGAAGCAGTAACAGCACATTTGGATAAGCATAATTTAATCGGACAGAGTCAGCATGGTTTTATGAAGGAGAAGTCATGCTTGACAAATTTGCTCGAATACTTTGAGGACGTAACAAACAGGGTGGATAAAGGGGAACCAGTGGATGTGGTGTATTTGGACTTCCAAAAGGCATTTGACAAGGTGCCACACAAAAGATTACTGCACAAGATAAAAAATCACGGGATTGGGGGTAATATACTGGCATGGGTGGAAGATTGGCTATCTAACAGAAAACAGAGTTGGGATAAATGGTTCATTCTCGGGTTGGCAATCAGTAACTAGTGGTATTCCGCAGGGGTCAGTGCTGGGACCCCAACTCTTTACAATCTATATTAACGATT